>NC_086361.1:12159841-12434841 GCF_036324505.1 Eleginops maclovinus
CAGACACTATGGTTCATTTATGTATAATGGATTCACTGTCAGAATTCTAAAAATGCAGGTCATGCATGTTCACTTTAAATAATGGAGGTAGGGCGAGGGAGCGGTTCCACCAGTTTTTAGTGTGCTTTACTGTAAAATAACATTCACATTAATGTGACATTTGCAGCTTTATCCTACTCTGTAAAAATAAAGACTTCTAATAAACTATTATCATAGATTGTGGTGTTTCAAGCTGATGAAATCCAGCCATACTAATATTCAGATCACAAATCAAGTCACCTTGTTTCATGTAAAACTGCAGTTCAGCCAGAGACATTTGAGTCAAAGAATTCATCATTTGGAAGCAAGCAGTAAAGCTGACAAGTATTTCTATTTGGAGAACTAAACTGAACCTGTTGTCCTGCACCTATGAATGAGCATCAAATACAATTCAGGGGTGGAAGAGTCAATAATTGTAATCAAAACATGTGATACATTTTTCTGAAATGGGCCAATCTGCATAATGAGTACATTTACTTTGGTGCTACTTGACTAACCTTTTGATTGCAGGACTTTTACGTAACAGAGTATTCCTTCACTCTGGTACTTCTACTTTTAGCTAAGAAAAAATCAGACTCCTTTCATGTCTGAGAAGTTGTCACCCACCTTCTAGCTCTCTCCTGCTTACCGGTCACTAGCCCGCTAGCAAGCAGCCTCAAGCCCGTCTGCCATCAACATGCTTGTCAGCTCCCTGCCATCAGCTGGACAGAACCATTGGACAGTCTCTGCACATCACAGCCACTGTGAAGTAGGCCTATTTCCCAGACACTCTCTCGGCTGTCCCTGTGCTGGTATCCCTTGGTAGCTTGGACTGATGTCTCTGCAGCTAGCTCTATTAGCTACTCAGCTGTAGCACATTAAACACCATGTAAATATACCTGTAAATGGCATTTTGGTATGTTTAGATGTTGGTGTGGTTCTGACTCTTCAGTGCCACGTCTATCAACACACGGTCTGCCCATGGTTAGTTTACTTTGTCTTTCATTCCCATTACACAGCTCAGACTGGCGGGCTGTTGTCAATCAAAGATAGAAACTAACAGACTTTTTAAAATACTTTCTCAAATAACTTTTGTTTCTTTTAAAAACTATAAAAGTTCTCTATGTTGAAGTAAATATATATTGTCCTGTCTCCATTCCACACAACAATCAAAGAAGAGTTGAATCAGTGAATTGCCTTTCCCACCTCCCTTGCATTCAAGTTGGCCATAAAGACCACAAAAAAATAATTCAACTCATATCGTGCTCATAACATATTGGGTATGGAAATAATCTGCAAATCAGGTTCAAAATGACACCAATTCATTTAAAGAAATGCTGATGTGTAAAAACTTGTATACATATTTGCACAGCTGAAAAAGATGTATAACTGCTCTTACTTAAAATGTACATGCTGTACTGTGTATGGCATCTCTCTGTTTAATGCTCCTTTTCTTGGACACATTATTTGAACTTGTCCCTGGTGAAATATCTCAGAGTGATCCAAACTTTTCACCCATTTCCATTCAAAAATAGCCCCAGTAAGCAGTTAAAGAGCACACCACCGGATACAAGCAGCGTGTTTGAGTCTAAGAAGGGTGGCTTGATCAGTCTGCCGTGACATTTCCATGGTTTCTCTTTCCCTCCATGTCTACAGAGACCATGAAAGCAGGGATGTGACATCCTGTCCTGAGTCGAGTAGAGCAGAGAGAAAGATTGACACTCCCAATTAAAACCTCCATTTCGCTTTTTCATTGTCTTTCTTTATCTTATTTTATTTCCTCTTCAATCTCAATTTCCCTCTTCATTCTCTATATTCCTCACATATTCCAAATGTTTCTTTTTCTCCTTCCCTTCACGCACATTAACCAGATTTCCCTCCTACACTCTCTCTCTTCACATTTTTCCATGTAACACTCAGCCTGTCTATCTCTCTCTGTCCCATCTCCACCCCTCTGTCATCTGATCAGTAAAATTAATGGCTTTATTTCCATCGTATCGCCATGGTGATGAATCATGTCGTTAATCATCATATTGCCGGGGTGACGGATCATGTCATTAATCAGGTTTTTTTTCTCCGTGCTAAAGCAGCATGTAAAAGAAAGCAAACCCACACGTTGGTGATTAGCAATTAACACAAACACGCACTCTCACTCACACACACCGGAGGCACCCCGCTGAGTTGGAGCATAGACAGCGCAGAGTGACTTCATCGATGTTGGCTTAATCAAACTGTCACTGGTGAGATCAGACTATACACACAAGTATATGACACACACACACACACACACACACACACACACACACACACACACACACACACACACACACACACACACACACACACACACACACACACACACACACACACACACACACACACACATGACTTACACTTGCCTTAAAGAGAGAGAAGGACTGACTGTGACTGATATCCAGAAAAGAACATAAAGAAAGCGTTAGTCACCTGGGTCTTTAAAGTCGTTACTATTATCACAACAACATTTTAAATCAGAGAATTCAGTGACACTGTTGGATAAATCTTTACCTTTAATTGCATTAAGGCAGCGGCTCCCAACCTGGTGGTACCACCGCATGGGGTTGCAAGTTGATTTAAGCAGTAAAGAGATAATAACAGGGTTGGAAAAATAGAAAAAATAATAATCATGCAACGCCAAGTTATGTCAAGTTGGGTCAAGTATTTTTTAGTACAGCCCAAAATAATACAAATAAAACATTAGCCTCTTCCAGAATGGACAAACATGCAGTGGATGCCTTTTAAAATATATAAAATATGCATTTAACAAAACAATTTCATCCCAGAGTCAATAGCTGATGTAATTATATCATAATATACTGAGGTTGCTGAAAAAAGTGTAGACCTGAAAATAATAGAAAAACAGCTGTTCGATAGTTACCTTTAGTTGAATCATAATAATTGTTTTTAATTTCTGACTTTATATTCTCAAAAAACTATCTGTAAGTGCTTCTGAAAAACGGTAGAGTTTTACCTTTTAAGGCCTTTAAAAGTATTCAAATGAACAGTGTAGGAAGAGATGACATGCACCCCCGTGGCCCTGCATATGACATATAGACATTGCCTCTTATTAATGGCTCAAAAGCCAGGTAAAATCAGGGTTGTTGAAGATGACATAAATAGACCAAGAAATTATGTAAAAAGGAATATTAAAATGCTGCCCTGCCAATTATGTTTTACTTCCAAGTTTGGTTTATAAGATTTAGTTGAAATGTGAATTTTACTCTTAAAGTGGTGTCGTTTTCAAAAAGAAACATACTTCACCCTGTCACTCCTCTCAAGTCATCTCAAGTCAACCTCACAAGACTAATTTGACAAATGCCCAGAGCAGTTTTATGAATTCACATGTCAGCAGAGTCATTAAAGAGCGCTGTTCTGTCCTCCTGCTGTGAGAACGTCGACACACTCCTCTTTAATTGCTCCTGACCTCATCTGGGATGTCCCAACCGTTATAAGACGTTTGATATTTTCATCAAGGGCCTCCCAGTGAGAGCAGATGAAAAAGCTGCTTTGATCGAGTTCAACGGGGAAATCGGGTCGGACAATGAGATAAAAAGTGATGTCTCTTGGGTCGATGGATTTACAAGTTTTTTCAGGTGAACACACAAAAGAGAATTGACCTAAACATTCAAGTTTTTCACTAATCCCCGCATAGGAAAATCTGCTATCTCATCTGAATGCTCACTGAAAGCAATTGAACAGTATTCCTCACACACACACTTGACAAACATGCACACATTCAGGAACACACAGCCTTTCTTTCCCTCAATGATCTCAGATGAATTTCATCTGAGATCATTGCTTCATTAGTGAAGCTCTAGTCGTTCAGATTGATTTAATTATCAAATCATCTACGCAGTGTGTGTGTGTGTGTGTGTGTGTGTGTGTGTGTGTGTGTGTGTGTGTGTGTGTGTGTGTGTGTGTGTGTGTGTGTGTGTGTGTGTGTGTTTGAGAGAGATTATGCAGTGATCTTGGTTGACATTGATCAGCGTAGTCTAATTGGGAGCATCTAGCCGTGTAATTGATTCTGCTACACTTCACAACTAGATGAGTTTAGCAACATCAACAACACTGATACACACTGATGAACAGAACTACACAGAACCAAACCAAGCCGAGCCAAACCGAACCGAACCGAACCGAACCGAACCAAACCAAATCGAACTGAGCTAACGTGAATGACAGAAATAAACTAAACTACTGTGAACAATCAGATAATGGGACTTTTTATAATTGTTAATGTGCCATGCTGCAAAAAATCATATTGACGCAGAGTTGCTACAGTATATCGGAAGCCAAATGCCAAAATGTCACAGTCAGAAGTTTGCCAGCATGGAGAGGAGTGGATGGGACTTGCTGGAGACTTGGATGACATGACGAGTCATATGTCTGGCTGATACCATTTTACAAAAGATCAATCCTGTTGTAGTAGTTAAACAGAAGATATATACATGACGTTCCTGAATGTTAAGTTTTGTATCTGTCAGAATGTTGAATACGCCCTGACAGCTTTAGCAAACAATCCAAAGTGTCATCGGATGTCCATTTTAATATGCCAGCCACAAGATAAATAGCATATAATAAGCATGAAAATTACACTCAGAGATTAGGGAAGGTGAAGAGGGTCAACATTCTTTTTTATAACTGTAATTAAGGACTATTAAGGGGTTCACTCTACTGTATCACTACCTAAGTCGCCCAATAAGAGCCTCTTCTAAACAGTTTGTAGTGAGGTATAAAGAGCTTGAAGAAAGAATATTCAAAGCTAGCTTTGTATGGTATTGAAAGGTGGGCTGAGTACAGCTTTCATGGCTTTACTGACTGCCCCCACGTTGCAGTATAGCAGAGATGACTAAGGTTGTATGTAGCCCTGAAACAATATCTATCCTGTCAGCAAAAATGTAAGAAAGTAGTCATCAGGGAATTGCTTAATACTCTTACCCTTCGGATTGTATTAAAACTAAACAATATATTAAATATTACCAACTGCCACTGTTCACTGTGTGCTTCACAAGTCTGGGCAAAATGCTGGAATTGCATCGTGAGGATGGGCAGGGAGGAATGAAAACCGCCTTTTCAAGAAGCTGCCATCTTTATGCACCTGTTCAATTTGAATGAAAAATTACCTGGGCATGAGTTAAGTACACTGGCAGGTCAGCACAACACCGGGAAAATGGTGTTTATGCGAGTGCCAACTTCAGTGTGTGTCAGCGTGTGTTGTGTGTGTTAATCTGTGTGTGTGTGTGTGTGTGTGTGTGTGTGTGTGTGTGTGTGTGTGTGTGTGTGTGTGTGTGTGTGAGAGTATGTGTCCTGGGGATTAGTCATGCTCTTCTGCCTCTGCAGCACTGCCTTCTTCCTGCCTCACACACACTTGTCTACACACACACACACACACACACTTGTCTACACACACACACACACACACACACACACACACACACACACACACACACACACACACACACACACATACACACACACACACACACACACACACACACACACACACACACACACACACACACACACACACACACACACACCTGCATCCATCTGGCCAGTCCCCTCTGATAGCAGAGGTGTGAAACAGACAAAATCAGCCGACTGAGAGAAACAGAGAGGGAACGAAAGAGGAGCAGAGGGATGCAGGGGGAGAAGGAAGTGGGAAAAAAGAAGGGATATTAAAGAGAGATGGAGAGGAGGATAAATGGACCAGGAGGTGGAAGTAAGGGTGAGACCGACAGCAAAGGTGGGGGAGAGAAAGAGTGGGAGAGCGATATTAAACACCAGGGAGCTAACTGAGCAAATTCACCTGCCCACTCTTTCTTTTTCACTTACTAACTCTCTCTCTTTTCCCCCATTTTCCCCTCCTCATCCATCCTTTTCTCTTCGCTCATCTCTCATATGCTTCTTCACTCGCCTCCTACTCCCCTAATTAGCTCCAAATCCTCTTACATCTCATCTCCTTCCTGTGCCTCACCGTCTCTCCCCACTCACACCAAAAAATCAGGTTGACCTTAATGAACAGATGAAGAGAGGAGGGGAGCGCTTGCATCCAGGGAGCCCAGGAAAGGCTGGATCAGCGCTTTCTGGATCAGCGTTTGTTTACTCGGGACTCCCCCATGTGAAGCTGTCAGTGTCTTTTTGCTATTTCTCTCCACTCACAGGCAAAACTGCTAGGCATTAGGACCATTTGGATGTTTTTAATCTTCCTGTGCTTTATCTAGAGTGGGAGGGGATGTGTTATTGTTTGTGGTATTTATTCAGTGTTTGACAGCGTACAGTGGCAGGAAAGATGAGAGAAGGCGGGTTGGAGATGACACGCAGCAATGATCCAAAGACTTGTATCCACAACATATAAATCATTTGATTAAATTGAACCAGCCTCATGTGCCGCTGGGACACCTAAATATAAAACATATTACTGCAGCAAAAACTTGTATGTTAGCATTTACCTTTAATAGAAATATGCACACACCTGTGCCCTTAATTGAAAGTCCCAGAGAATATTGTAAAATGTGCACTTTAGTGTGATAAAAAAGGTAAACAGTATATATGTTGTCCAATGTGGACAACCTATGATGTTACAACGTGAGAGCACACATCATCAGTAAACATTCATCAGATACATTTCGTGACATAGTGAAACACTTCATTAAACGTGTCCTCATCATAAAAATATAATTGGTGATTGCTGTTGAAAATAAGTAATAATATTCTAAAAGGCCATTTGGCGTAAAATATTAGCAATTTTCTCGCTGTGATGCATCAAGACTGGCCATTTGAGAGTTTGTTTGATTTCAAAATTTGTGAACCAAACTTATAAATGCTTTAAATACACATTTCACTTTTGTAGCAAAGTTTGTAATTTAGTCCATTTTTCATGAGATGTTTAGCAAATGTTGTCCACCCCCTTATGAAAACAAATATTTGAATTTGTGTGCTCACTGCGTTCTCTGAGTCATTCTGCAGAGAGACTACACCTCCTTCCTCTGTCACTCTGCAGAGTGACCTCGCTGAAGCCTGGCCACTGAGATAAGCTCACACCTTTCTCTCCTGTCCAGTTCTCCTCTTCTTCCTCTTCCTCTTCCTCCTCCTCCTCCTCCTCCGCCTCCTCCTCCTTCTCCTCTATCCTTCAGCATAAGATTTCTCTCCCTCTCTCCCGGCACTTTGTATTTTTCACTCTACTTACCCATCTCTTATAATATACTCTTCCAGCTTCCTCATTCTCTATTTGTCTTTTTCTGAGCAGCTCTAACACAGTTAACATATAGCAGATCACCAAAGCGAAACACACTGCCAGGAGCTGTTTGTCTTGCCAGGTGCATGTGCGTGTGTGTGTGTGTGTGTGTGTGTGTGTGTGTGTGTGTGTGTGTGTGTGTGTGTGTGTGTGTGTGTGTGTGTGTGTGTGTGTGTGTGTGTGTGCGCATGTTTGTTAGTCTGTCAGAGGGGGGGATTTGTGCTGACTAGTAAGGGTAAAAGATTCATGACCCAACAAAGCTTGTCAGGGCCACACACGCACATACACAAACACATACACACACGCGCACACTCAATTTTGAGACCAGGTGAGTAGGCAGATTTTGCTCTTGGGGAGAGACAAATGGAAATAGAGGTAGACAGAAAAGAGAGACCTTGATATAAAAGAAAATAGATAAAGACGCAGAGGAAAAGAAGAAAGTTCAAAAGGCTGGAAGGTCTTTCAACCACTGAAACATGAGGGATTTCTTTGCAGTGATGACACCTAAGATAGATACCGACTCTGATGTGCTTTGAAATGGTCACATTTAAGGAATCCAAGCATTATATACTGTATGACTATCAAGAGAATCAGTATCAATATAGCAAAGGACTTCAACAACCAACAGGCAGCATCTCATTTAGCTATTTAGTAGCTTTTTCTAGGGCTGTTTCACTTTATTTATACACAGAAAATGTTAGATTGCAAAAAATAATAATAGATAACACTCTAGACTTTGTTGGGGTTCTCCAAGTTTGAAAACCAGAATCTTGTCCAGCGTTTGAAAAAAATTATCTAAACTTGAAGTAAACAAAAGAGGAAGGTCAAAAGTCAATTAATTTCCCTTCCTCAAAAGGTTTCTTGTATTTGCAATAAGATTTATTCTTTGTCAATGTGATAATAACAGGTGGATGGATCTAGAAAAAAAAATTCTTTCAGATATGGTAAAACATTTTCATACCTGTACACCAGTTGCATCAGTTTTCTTTTTATTGTGTGCCAAGTGTGCATTTTTTTGTCCCTTGTATACTTATTTGCCAAATGTCTGTGTGTACTTGAGATGCACATCCAACCCTCTGGTGGTTCAGAGAAGCTCAGCGTATCGTGAGAGAGCGAAGCATTATTTTATCTAAATACATTCAACTCCTTCTCTGTCTCTCCGCTCCTGCAAAATCAATAGTCATTACACTCAGAGTGAATTGATCTCTCAGTGCTGTTTGCTGATTCCTTGGACTAAACTAACACCAAACAAATCCCGGCCCTGCTGTAAGGGTCGATGTTTGCAGGTGAATAAGTGTCGAATGTTAGGGCAAGTGGAAGAGGTGCAGGGGTCCCGTGTAACAGGATCTGCTTCCTCTCGGTTCACTCCTTTTTTTATGGCTTTACCTGGTTTAGCAGCATGTTGGAATCAGCTAACAGGTGGGACCAAATAAATGCTGATTTACGCAGCGATGTGTGGTGGTGTTAGAGGGATGAGTGGTGGGTCAGAGAGGGAAAGCTGAGATACAGATGAAAGGGAATGATGGAGAGGAGGTGCGAGTGAGTGGGAGAGTGAATATGTATAATTGAGAAATGACATCAAAAGAAATCCTTTCATGGTGTTTGAAAATGATCATCACATTTTCAAAAGAAGAAATGGAAAGTAAATTTATGCTAATGCACATATTGCATGTATGTGACTGTTTCTTTGTTTATCCTGGAATAATGAACCTGTAAAGTCTTATCAATCAAAAGATATCTACTTTTATTGGCAAATGTCTTGCTTTTTAGATTTTCTTTTAGTAGTAAAATACCCTCTTTTCTCTGCCATGAACAGTCAATCAGAAGCCTGTTGATAATGGTAAATAGGCTGTATTTATATAGCGCTTTATCCAGTCTTTATGAATCCTCAAAACGTGTTACATGTACAAGTCATAATTCACCCATTCAGGCCCCATTCATTCAGAGGAAGTGGCTTCAATAAAGGGTGCCACCTGCCTGAAGAAGGTAACATTCCCATAGATTCCCACCCCATTGGCAAAAGCCATTAGAAGCAACTTGGAGTTATATATCTTGCCAACATGATGACAGCTGGGGCTGGGATTGAACCCACAACCTTCTGATTGAGAAACGACTCACTCACAGCCCATAAAACTGGAACGGATCACAGTGGCATAGTGTGCACAGTAGCACTATTATACATCATAGTACAGCATATTTTGTCATGATGACCATTGTGATTCATTGAGGCAAAGTTTAGCCTGGTTCGTTTAAAAACAAAACTCACATTTGTATCAATCTACTCATCCAACATTCAGAAAAAAATAAAAGAAATGATAAAATGTTTAACTACTAGTTTAATCAATGTTAGATTTGTTTTATGTCTGCTCATAGATATAGGGGACGAGGGGAAATCTTTATAAATAGTGAGACACTGTAGATCCATCCTTCTTTAGTGGGAAGAATGATAAATCTGTGAGTGTCTGTGTGTGGGTTTCTGTCCCCCAACTTGAGGATATTTTGTCAGTTTTCATTTCCAATAACGCCATAAACAGAAACATTTAAATATATGGTGGAAGGCATCTTAAGCTGATTAAGCAATTCCGGCTCCGAGCAGATCTCCAGTGGAATGAGATTGAGACGTAATGTCACGTCCGAAGTTGTGACAGCGTAATCAAACATCGACTCACACACGCTCAGATACACTTATTTATAACATAATCTGCGGCCATGGATATGGGCTTATGGCTTTGGCTCACAGTGTTTTCTTTGCCTGGGAAGAAGGAATGATTGGCATTTTTTTCCTCTTGGTGTCCAGGCTTCTGCCAGTAAAAAGAGACATTTTGATAGATCTTATCCCAGCCTGCCTTCATGTGGTTTAATGTCCTTTTATCCTCTGCTGTCTCTCATCTGTTTTTTTGACTGAGTTGAAACCAATATTGGGAGCTTTAAATCGCTCCTTGCAGTGGTGTTTCTTTCTGTTCTGCCCTAGACAGGAATAAAACATGAGGCTTGAAGCATCATGGTGTAATGCAGCTACATGGCCAGTGTAACTACTGAACCAGGAGATTAGATTTGGAGCTAGACTCACGAAACACATTATATGTTTTGTCCTTTGGCTGAATGTTGTTTATAAAGGAGAGGAAATCACGAAATTGAAAGCACCCAAAAGGTTTTTTGGACCGTGTCTAAAAGACTACAACCCTTTGCTTGTTCACCAGCTGCAGTGAATAACTTGTCTCCTCTCTGTGCCTCTTTTGATGGATGAATATTTAGGGATTATGAGTCTAACATCCTAAAGTGCACCACTGTGGTCGGCCGTTAGATGTCTAATGGAGCATGGACCTCATTTTAAAAGTTTAGTAAGTAGATCACAGCTCTCGACTTCATGTTGGCGGTAAAGGTGTAATTTGTTCAACTTTTCTGGAGCTATTTCCATGTTAACTAAGCAGTTCTGTCCTTATAAAGAGGCAAAATCACTCAGAGAGATGCTGAACGCCGAGGGTGCTTCAGTCACACAGAGTCACCTACATGCAAGTTTTAGGCTGCAGCAACAGTGTCACTCTACACCTGCTGCTCATGTCTTTCCTTAATGGTTTTCATTTTTAAAAATGAATATGAAGTAGACAGTACATACTCTCAAGGCCCAGCAAACAGCTGCCACTTGAGTTTAAAGACAACAGAAGGGAGTTGGGCCATTGGTAACTGTATTTTTTCCAAATCCGAATAAGGGTTTATAGCAAATAAGTATTTCAGGTTCAGGTTCAGGTTATTTATTTATACCCATAGGTAGATTTGGTTTGCAAATAAAAAGACAAGGGATCCATCCTGACACTCTAAAAACAAACACAGACAACAGACTCATCTCTAATAAAAGGAATAACAAAAGTAGATGTAAAAGTACAAGTACACCCTACACCGTCAAATCTCAAAACATATAAAAACATGGACATTCAAAATTCAAAATTCATAAATAAATACATACATTGAATTTGTCTTGGTTTCTGGCTATAAATGACAGGAAGTCATTGATAATATGTTTTGAGTGTAAGTTGTACAGACACTGTTAACCATATTTCATTAGGGTTTGGACCAAAGTTAATTCTGTGAGCCTGCAAACTCTAAGAAGCAGAGTTAAGCTTTATGTTTGTGTGTGCTGGTTCTGATTGTACAGCCTGTTGATGCTTTAAAAAGAAATCATCATTAGTCATTTAAATTTCTAAAATCTTAAAGGGAGAGCAATATCTTTGCATTCAAGCCAATTCAAGCCTTGTTTATAAATGACACATAATCAGTAAACATAACAAGCAACAAAACATGTACTTTCATTTAAAATGCCCATATTCTGTATCGTTAAATTGCAATCTGCAGATATTCATTAACATGTTTACAATCTTCACAATGATCCTCAAGCAAAAGTTAGAGTGAAGAGCTGAAAAAAGAAACTGACAAACAAACATTCAACAAGTCTAGATGTAATTAAACTGCAAATATACTATGGCACTGCTTTACTCTATATAACACACACACATGCACGCACGCACTATGACAGTTGCATTAGAACGAATGAGAATCTCCAAACCAATCACTTTATGGCTTTATGGATCATCTGTCAGCTCAGCCATTAGACTGCCAACTTCTTGACATTTACCAACAAATTCATATTTCCCACTACACACCCACACTTGTATGCACTCGCACACAAACACACAGTAAAAAAGACGTACAATCTGTCACTGTGTTGGTCCTCACTGTGGTAGAAGCACACCCCCAAACACCCACACAGACACACACTCAACGCTTGTTGACATTTGCCAGTGCTAGCCATTTTTCTGCCAGGCATTTTCAAATGAAGGACATGAGATAGATCCCTGTGACTTAAGACAGATTGATCCGTTCCCACCATAAAACTGGTTTCACAGCCTCTGAAAATGTGCTTCTAGCCGCATATACACACTTGACACAGACAGATCCAATTTGAGCGTAAAATTTACTCTCCATCTCTTGTTAGCTCTCTTTCTGCAGTGTGTGTGTGTGTGTGTGTGTGTGTGTGTGTGTGTGTGTGTGTGTGTGTGTGTGTGTGTGTGTGTGTGTGTGTGTGTGTGTGTGTGTGTGTGTGTGTGTGTGTGTGTGTGTGTGTGTAAAATAGATTATGTGGGGTTGATAGAGTGGATGACAGCCAAGGAGGCCCTAACATGTAAGAACTAGAGTTTGAAAGATTTACAAGACTTCACAACTTAGTTATGACACATCTTAAATTAGTCAGTGCAGAAAAAGGATGAAACTTTAACCAAATGCCAAAATCAGTCAGCAAAGATCAACTGCTATGAAAACAAGAAACCAGATGCAGAATAACATTTTCATACAACAAACCATCGGTTCTCGTACAAATTAGCAAGGATTGTGGGATTACAAAAATGCAAGTTTTGCTGGTTTGATAAAAAGAAAATATTGAGTCTCACCTCAATAAGCAAAATATAACATACAAAACCATAACAAGCGTCACGTAATCATCTAAGAAGTCGCTTCAAGGACCTTGAATTGAGAGAGTGAAATTAAAACAACCTGCTCAGAGACACAAGACCCGACAGGGCTATATCCTCAGGTGATCATGGGAACAAAGGTTATGTCAGCAGAGGTTGGGACCACTGGGAGCCTAGAGGGCCAGAGGTCATGTGTGAAAGGCACACCAAATGCACATACGTAATGAGAATTAGGTTTCAATAGAGCTGTATGAACCTTCTCTGGTTTAGGCTAATGAGGCCCTGGGGTTATCATAGATTCACAGTAATAAGACACATTCTGTGATGTTATAGAGGGTTAAATATGACACATTCAACTTTAAAAGCTTCACTTTATACGTAAGATATTCTTATTTGAAGAACCAGAATCCATTTTAAAAAGTTGTATAAATCACATAATATGAAAATATCCGCAAATGGTGAGTACACTGCTATTGAAATTGGCAAATCTAGAAAAACAACAAGACACAAATACAATATACACAACACAGTATCATGGTAAAACTCTCTTTATCATCAAGTTTTGCATCATATCCCTTTGTCACCCATCACTCAGCATCTAACTCTATAATTTGGTCATACATCTCAGTCCCACCAGTGTTCAAGGTGACATGGTTGCTCCATTTCAAATATTCACACACAATGTCAGAGCATGTACGGCCACACTTCTAACAGTGGACATTCACACAGTCTGTGTAGTCACCGCTAGATGTTCACACGCACACATCTACTGTACAAGGTTGCTGTAAAGCTGTAAAGTCACATCAGCATGCAGAGACATGCTGCACGTGTGTTGCCTGTAAAGCACTTTGGGACATGTTCTCTGATCCATGACAGAGTGAAGGGCTGAGTGGGAGGGAGGGATAGAGCAGGGAAAAAGGGCTGTAGACAAAGACGGTTTGTGTGTGGTACAGTATGCTGTGTGTGTGTGTGTGTGTGTGTGTGTGTGTGTGTGTGTGTGTGTGTGTGTGTGTGTGTGTGTGTGTGTGTGTGTGTGTGTGTGTGTGTGTGTGTGTGTGTGTGTGTGTGTGTGTGTGACAGTTCCTCCACACGTGCAACTCCAGCCTCCTAAACTGTTGTGATTGATGCAGCTTCACTGTGAATTAAATGTGATGTGGTCGAAATGTTGAACTGTACTGCCACTCTTTGATTTGTTGATCTCAGGGGATAAAGGCACGACACTCTCAGAGCCAATTTGGAACATTTATTGGAAATAAAAAGCACAATTTGTTAGAATAGTTAGCTTCTATAATCTAAATGTTGATATATCAATGGATAAACAGAGGAGTATTGTCTGTATGCAGTTCCTCTCAGCTCTGCATGGGGTTTTATTCTAAAATGTACCAACATTTTGACAGTTTTCATTTTCTCTGCACTCATTACTATTGTTTCAGGCAGCAGCAGGCCTTTTCCTTAACACATAAAAAAGCTCCAATAATCCCACTATACCCTACCTGCACAAAACCAAACAAAAGTTAGCAAAAGTTGGAGGGGCATTTAGCAGCTAAAGAGCTAGATATTTCCCTCAGGATTTGATGGAAAACAAAAACAAAGCTAAGGGTAATTGAATGTTGGATTTAAATCCTTCAGGTGGATAGAAAAACGGCTTGAAATGAATGATAATTCAGGTTTCTCAGAAAGTATGACTTTAACCTCCTGTCTGTGTCTTAATAAGCATAAGGGATAATAATGTGATACATTTCAGTTAATCCGTTATTCACTTCAAAGCATACTGTGATCACCCCAGATGTGACTTTTTTCAAGATAATTACGGTTAATTTCCATGCATTTCTTTAAACATCATGTAGCCTATTAATTAAAGGTTTGGCACAGTTCCAGTGAGTCAAACCACAGGGACAAGATCAACTCAATCAATTAAAACACACACACACACACACACACACACACACACACACACACACACACACACACACACACACACACACACACACACACACACACACACACACACACACACACACACACACACACACACACACACACACACACAAACACACAAACACACACACAAACAGGAAAGATGGAGCTTATTTTTGTTTGTTTAACTGACTCCAATAAATGAATTAAATTAAAAGTCTGCAGTAAAAGTTGAGGTGCTTCTGCTCCGGTTAGTAGGTGGCGCTGAGGTTGTGTGAGTGCATGTGTGTGTGTGCTAGTGTGTGTCACCAGGGAAAACAAAACCATCAGACAGACCCCTGGAGCAGCTGTTGTCCCCTGCGTGCCCAATGTTTCACACACTCACTGTAACACACACATGGATATGCAGTATTTTTTTCTGCTTGCACACACTCACATGTATAAAGCATTTTCTTTACCATCTCACCTCTGCTGCTTTTGTATTTCTCAATAGTGTGCTCTAAGCTGCAGTAAACATAAACACACGCTCACACAGAGATTGTTACAGGCTTACCTGAACCTCACAGAAAGCCAGAATCAAAGGTTAAAGAGGACATATTATGCTCATTTCTAGGTATCATATTTGTATGATGTGTCAACACTGCTAACATGCTTTAATGTTCAAAAAGGTCTTTATTTTTCTCCTACTGCCTGTGCTGCAGCACCTCTTTTCACCGTCTCAAAACCAGAGCTCAGTCTGCTCTGATCGGTTAGCTGGCCGTCTGTTCTGATTGTCCAGATAACTACAGACCTAACCAGGATGGCCGAGTGGTTAAGGCGTTGGACTTAAGATCCAATGGGCATCAGCCCTCGTGGGTTCAAACCCCACTCCTGGTAAATATAAAGTGAGGTTTAAAATCATTTAGGCATCATAATGGCAACATCAGATGTAGTAGCTAAGCAACACCAGTTGGATTTCTCATGGTCAGTTTAATTCAATGGTATTTGAATATGATTTAATCTAGAAATGGTTGATTTTAGGCATTGAAACATTGATCTATCACCAGGACGGTCGAGTGGTTAAGGCGTTGCACTCAAGATGCAATGTCCTCGTGGGTTCAAATCAAAAACTGCAAAAACTCTGTTGTGAATGATGGAACGCTTAGAGATGCCACCTGTTAATTGATATCACTGTGTTAGTGAAGTTAACAGAGGAGTCCAATCGATGTGTTTCAGGCAGGGTGAGGGGGGTGTTTGGGAGAGAAACTCAGTCCAAAGGGAACTTTGGGATTTTAACCTTTGCAGACCATTAACATGCTCATCTTGGTTGAGCACTGCAGTAGAGTTCAGATGCAAGTATGTGTCTAATGTGTGTGTGTCGAAGGATGGAAGTCATCATTTAGTGTTGAAATTAGGCCATAACATCTCAAGACAGCTTTGTGAAAAAAATCAAACCATCTCCCTTCACATCTCTCTCCACATCTGCTCTCATCTCTGATTGACCCACACTCACCTCCTCTACAGCTCATTAGAAATCCTCAAGGGACTGCGCTTAAAGACGTTTTTTTGAGGACCTAGGCTACCTCGCACTATCCTCAAACAAGTCCACCAGATGTCTTTTTCTACAGTATAACTCTTTCCCTCATCTAATCCCTCGGCCCTCTTTAACCCTCGCCTTTCTGCCTCACCTCATGTCTTTGATTTGCTCTCTATCTATAGTCTTCTCCCTGGAGGTCAGACAGACAGATGTGCAGCCTTGTCCTCCACACACACGCACGCACGCACGCACGCACGCACACACACACACACACACACACACACACACACACACACACACACACACACACACACACACACACACACACACACACACACACACACACACACACACACACACACACACACACACACACACACACACTCTGACCTCATTTCCCCAAGGAGGCCAGTTTATCGGAGCCTATGAAAAGACAACAGCTGTACAGTACAGATAGACACAAAGGAAGACGGGGATGTCCTTGTTTTTTTTCTTTAGAACTACACAGCGATAAAAACCTGTGGTGTAATTCTTCAAGCGTTAATGCTGCAACAATCAATCATTTCCAGTGTTGCTAAATGTTGTTTTTTTTATCCCAAAAAATTCATCACATTTGGGAAGCTGAATAGTTTTGAAAATACAATTAATAAAAAAAAACTGTCAATTAATATTCTGTACATCAACCAATTGTTTCAGCTCTTTAATGCTTAACTATGTGTAAATGTATGTTGGTTCTCTATCATTTAAAACCTTATCAGCATAGCAAGTGTCTGGAAATCCTTTAAACTCTTAACATCAGTTAAATTTAAGTATCGGTTTGATGAGGTTGGTTCAGTTAAAACATATGGCAAATAGCTCCTGAAAACCTAATAGGTGGTCGTTGAGGTTTTGGTTTTCTAGAGAGGGGGGTCTGTTCTTTTCAAACATTATTTCCAATTAAACAATGATGTTCACATGTAAGTTGTAATCGTTGTGTTATCTTTATTACCTATTCACTCTTAAAGCTCACATACAGAAATCAGCTCAATGTCGAACACTCATTTCAACCACAGTATAACTACAATGTGCAGAGACCCTGATGTTTGTTCAACATGTTTGTTGCCCATGATATCAGACACATGCATTAAAATGCCCAAAAATGTCATACAAAAACAAATTAAGGGCTTACAATAATATCTGTAAAGGCATTTGGTACTATAAAGTCTTTTGGGAGATGTTTGGATCTGAGGGTAGGACAGAGAGGTCAAGAGAAGCTCGACATGATGACTCTCTGGGAGTTCAACTTCAGTTTATTCATCACACCACAGTGAACTCATAATTTGGCATGGCAGTTAAGTTATTCTGTTTTACAAGTAGTGTGTTTTTTTATTTGAATTAGTAGCTGTCAAATCACATCCACTGCATCCAGTTACTGAAATAAGTCCTATTCCCGTTATTTCTAATTTTAAGTTATTTTTCATTATTTTTAATATATGTTTTAATTGCAGCAAAATGTATTAAAATGTCTGTGTTTTCAAAAGATGTAACATTTATTTCATATTCAACATTGAAACTGTTCAGATACTTGTTAAAACTTCTCAGGAATTAATCATCTATTGGATTTTGTTGTTTCATTTGCCAAATACAGTAGATGTAACAGCATGGATGGCTAGGTGGAGTGCAACAAAGCCTCACAATCTTTGCAGATGTGGGCTGATAAAAAGTGAGAATAAAAAGCATTGATTAAATGTGAAATAATTCAGCAGGGCTTATAAAAGTAAGTCATTTCCCTACAGTCAAATGAAATAATGTATCTTCTATTTCCTATGCTCTATTTTCACATAGTGTTCTAATACTTTTAAGCCCCTGAACATAAAAATACACTTATTTCGTTCTGTCAACTTTAGACATGGGGATGGACAGCATCCATCTTCTTTCTTTTACATCTCGGTTGATTTTACTTCAAAGAAACATGCTTCAATCATTTTTCATCTAAAGCCTCTGCCAGACTGAGACCAGTGCAGGTGTTGGTTTAGGTGTGTGAGTGTGAATGTGGGAAGAAAAAAATACAAGGAGAAAGCGTCTCAAGCGAGCCAAGAGCCAGGGGCAAGAATTAAATACTCATTATGATCTGGCACCACCAACGCTCTCTTCCTCTTATGAGTTTGTGTATGAGCACTGTATGTGTGTGCAGGTGTACATGATCACTAATAACACAACCGCGCAATAGCATCTTGAATTTTAATTTGAAGTTCCCAAACAGGAAGGTTTTTTCCCTGCATATTTATGTTTTAGGAAACGAAGCAAGTGTAAGCAAAGATAACATGCAATAATTGCCTTGTTTTAATTAAAGGGGCCCTGTTATGCTCATTTTCAGGTTAATATTTGTATTTTGTGCCTCTTCTGTGAAATGCTTACATGCTTTAATGTTCAAAAAGTGCTTTATTTTTCTCATACTTCCTGTGCCTCAGCACCTCTTTTCACCCTCTATCTGAAAGCAGCCTATCACATATAATGTGATGGATTGCTAGGCAATAAAAGTGTGTGTTACATAGTGATGTCACTAAAGGAGGTGTGGGAGAGAAACTCGCTCTGGAAGCCTCTGGTTAGCCTTTGCAGACCTTTTACATTCACAAAAACCTATATTACACACTACAGGCAAGGGAAAACTCTAAAAAGCACAATAGAACAAGTTTTATAGCAATGTCAAACCATGCACAGTAGATGCAAAATCTTTATTAATTAAATGACGGACCAGATACAGTATTTAAAACAACTTGGATCAAATTTAAAAATATAAACCCTTTACATGATTTGCTGATTACAAACAATAATAATCAAATAATTTATACCATTACATAAAAAGCCATTCAAATTGTTGCTCTTAAAATAAATAGTTAAACTGTTTACAGTTTATATTGAAATACTATGGGAACCAAACAATACAAAAAAAGCACAGAAGATGCCCAGCAATTTAAATCAGAAAAGAAAATGGAACTGACCTCAAGCTTCATGTCTCTCCCTCTCTCTCCCTTACACACACACACACACACACACTTACCTTGCATTTAATCATCCGACCACGCACACATGATGTTTTACATCACATAGCTTGTCAGACTGATGAGAGGAACATGCAGATACTACCCTACTACTACTAACCCAACAAGCACCACATCACACCGACTGACTAGGTGTCTGAACCCTAACCGGCTTAAAGACCAGCAGACTACCTGAGTTTATTGATTTTTTTATTGACTTTTTAATAAAATCACAACTTAATGGTGTGATAGATTGATTGGTTTGTGTTCAACTGATCTCTGTAATCCTAGTAAGGAGGCTACAAATGTAATTTTCTCTATTTCTACTGTAATTTCATTCACAACATAGCACACACCAGTTGAAGTAATGTGCTACAGAGCAACAATAATCAACAGGGTAAACTTCACATGAAATCCGACTGTGCAAAGATAGCACGCACTTATATCTGATGTTGGAAAAAGAGGAGGAGTACGTGCGTTGAGACCTGGTGAAGTTGTGTTAACAGATGCAACTCGGCAACATGCTAGCAAAACCGGATAAATATTTCAGAACATAAGTCGACACAGAGCATGCATTGCTGTTTGGAGAGCCCCCGTGCCCTGTACATATGTATGCAACTCAGTCGGAAAGCCTGTATTATTAATTAATATTTACTTTTCGGGTGCTGGAACTCTCAAGAGTTGTTTAATCCAACAATATCTACATGGTGTGCAATGCAGGCTGTTAACTTCTTTTACATAAAGGAAAATAAAAAAGACATTTCTTCCTACATTTGGGCAATTAATTGCAGTAGCGGTAAAATGCTTAAGATAAATCTGATGTTCTGTTGAAGGCTGCTCAGGGTGGATGTTGCTGCAAACCTGATAAATATTTCAAGAATGTAAAAGTACTTGTGTCTTCCCCTTAACAACACAACCAAAGGCCAACTGCTTGCATTGGGTGCAGCGTGCTAACATTGTGCAATGTTCACATTTTAAAGGCAGCAACAACTCGTTTTTGTGTCAAACTCTAAATGTAATATGTTGAAACCCGCAGTAAAGCGATTAATACTAGTGGCTCACAGGAAAAATCTCTCCCTCCACCTTTTGCCTTTTCTCTCCTGCTCTCCTCTTTTGCTCATAACTGGAAGCTTTCAGCAGAAAACCCCACTCTTTAATAATTTGTATTCATGTGTCATCGTGCTGGCTATGGGCGCTTTTCAGATATGGCTGCAGATCCAAAAAGCGCACTTAAACACGATCAACAGAAATGTAAGGAAACAGGCATGAACGCCTAAAAATGAGTCAGCAAAAATAATCAACAAATGCACAGACATGACACACCAACAATTCAGTGTAAGGGTCTCACATGCATGAAAGGAACGTGAGCAGTGGTTTTGACAGCATTTTATGTCTCTCTGTGGTTGTCTTACTTTGTAGTTTTTGTGGATATTTACAAGTTTTGTTTCTTCATATAATTGTTTTGGGTCTTTCGGTGGTCAACTAACTTCTATTTGTTATGTTTCTCTGTCTCTTTAGGTGTGCTGCATTGTATTTTGGTTTTGGGTATTGCTTTCTGTGTCTTTTTGATCTTTTGATTGATATTTTTAAAAACAGTCACCTGAAACAGAGGCTCTGTCCCAAGAGGTCAAGAGGCCCAGTAGGCTCGCTAAGTCATGCATGCAAGCTCACATGCAGGATGAGGTATGAGATACTCAAACATATCTCACACAACCTACCTGCTCACACACATCCCAAGGCTAGCTAGTTGCTAACATATGTTCATTGTGGTTGAATAGCAACAACCTGTTTGGCACCAGGATAACTGACCTCTCCTGTTTCCTCTCAGCAGGAGAAAAAAGCTTTGAGTCTTCAACGTCTTTGCATGTGTTTGTTTGTTTGTTCATTGTTAATCCTTCTGAAGAGCAGATGTGTGTCTACTGTCAACATGTGTCACTGTGTGTCTAACAGTCTGAATCCCCACCACCACCTCAGAAGAGTTGTAGTAACACCTCGGGTCCCCAGTCCATAGCTGTCTGAGCAACAGCGAACACGGCTGCCCCGAGCGTAGCGGACAGCCCCCACACTGCCATCTTCACCATCCTGTTCCCCTTCCCCCATAGCCGGCCTTGCTCTTGGGGCAAAGCTGCTTCCAGACCTGATTGTCGAGGGGCTACAAGCACAGAACAAGGGAGGGGGGGGTCAGACTGTGAGGGAAGGACAAATGCAGGGGTCAAGAGGTTTCATAAACGGTGAACGCTGAACCACAACGGCTGGGAATGATGACAAAAAGGAGGGCAAGAGATGTCAAAATACAAGAGTGGAGACAAGGAGGGGGCAAAATAATTAAACAACCAATCCTACTCCAAACAGTACTTTCATTTTGATCACTTAAGAGGCGTAAATAGATATAATTTCCACATTTTAGACAGCGGGTTGTCTTGTGTGTTACTGACTCCCATTCAATGTCTAACACAGTGAAATCAGGAGGTGCTTATTCTGTCCATTAAGCATTTAATCTATGATGCTGCTAATTGAATTTTGATGAAACTGCAGGGAATGATGTGCATCAATTTTTATATTACATTGTTTGGCCTGAGGGGAATGCTGTAGCATATTTCTGATTGGCTGTACATCACAGGCAGGCCCCACTGATCAGATTCTCACAAAACCGACGGGAATAAAGCATCTCTTTGTTCTGTTCTGGCATATTTAAATTTGCACTTGATTGGTCTGATGGGTGTACTACATCATTTGTTTACTTGTTATTGATTGGCCCAAAGGGGGTGCAATGTTTGTGTGGGATGACACATTTATTGCCTTGTTATAACGAGTTGTGTTATTGTGTACGGAACAAAACATTTTTAAGAACTACGGATCCATCAGACCATTTTGATGTTGAAATGTTTCGATCTTACAATGCCACAGTCAATATTTTTTTCCCCCACCTACAAAGAGCAGTAAAACTCACTTTTTACACACTATACGAAGCGTTTGCAGTCTTTCTTCAGAGTCAGTATTAAGATTACAGTTACAACTTTTACCTTGTCTGGAGGTGCTGGAGCCCTGGGCCTTGGTGAGGCGTTGGAGAACAGTGTCAGGCCTCTGGTGGAGGGTGGCAAGCTGAAACGCCTGGAAGGTGCTGATGGAAAGACTGGAGAGGGAAAACAGAAAGAAGGAGAGTTAGTTAGTGACAGAGCGCCGAGTCAGATTTTACACGAAGCATTGACAGCTGGAATGACAGGAAGTGATGGATTGAAGGATCAGCTGATGGATAAAGACAGGTGAGAGAAAGCGTGACAGACAGTTTGAGAGATCTGCTGAGTCAGTAGCCATGGAGTAATGGATTATGGGACATATTTCATTCAAGGCCACATGTCAGTGATGTCACTTCCTCTCCTGAACAATGACTGTAGGTAACAGTGAAGGACGTCCAGAGGAAGACCGATGGAGAACTATAGGCACACTAAAGTGTATTTGAGTAGCTGGAGTTATGTTTCTTCTCAGTGATAAAAAATGTAGAGAAATGGTCACATGCCTGGTTACACACACATACCCTGCACATACACTACATTTACACACACACACACACGTTATGGCCTGTGCATGTCAGCAGCATCACTGAGCCTGGATGTGTTTTTAGAGCACTCCCTCTTGGTAACTGAGAGAATTACATCCCACTCAAATACACCAACTCACAACGTATTTATTGGGTAAACCTTTGTTTTTGTATCTCATGTTCAGATGAAACTAAAAGTGCAGGTGTAATTAATGAAGTATGTAATTAGTTTTATGTAATTTATTGCCACATTTTGATGTTTTAGATGTTTTAGATTGTTCCCTATTTATTTTAATATTGTTGTTATGTTTTCTTCTAATTTCGTAAAGCACTTTGGGCTTTTATTATTAGTATTATTATTATTATTATATTATTATTGTTATTATTATTATATTATTTTCACTATTTTCTGCATCTTAAACATGAATATTTCCTCATTTGAAGATCATTTTTTACGTGGACTTATCTGTTGATACATTGACGTTAATCATAAAAAAGTATTTCTGATAAAGTAATAGCAGCCTTAATGTGCATAAAGGACATACATGCTTTCAAACAAATAATTAATTGTAATTTAAACTGCACAGTGGGCTTTAAACCCTCTATCAATCTGTAATTGAAATCCCCTTGGGTCATCTGAGGTCTTACTATTACTTTGGCTCTATTTGTGTTTGAACTCTCTAAGTGTTGCTATGATGCTGCTGATTGTGCACACCACCAGTGTTGGGCTGCGCTTGAGTTTCAGTGCTTGTCCCCTCACCTCTTGCGAGGCTGCAGTGCTGCGCGCTTGGCCAGTAGGGATGGAGGGTACTGGTCGAACAGGTCCTGGGCCTGGCCAATCAGAAGTTCATATGGGAGGTCCTGGGGGATGCGGGAGAGGAGGTGGTGGACCATGGCCATGTCGCACTCAGTCTTCTTCACCTCCTTCTCTCTGTGTAACACAATCTGATGAGGAGAAAGAGGGGTTGAAGGCTTGTTTAAACCCTAAACCTGTGCACTTTATTCCCTCGAGCAAACGTGAATTAGATTCTGCAAACTGGGTTGCTTCAGCGATACTAGTAAGGCAGAATGAGCACTCAGCAGATAAGGAGTTAACCCCCCCATGCTGTGCGCTGTACTCAGCCTTGGAGGAAACATGAACTACATTCTGCTTTGTTGTTTCGCATACTTCAAACAGAACTCTTCCTCTGCCCAGCCAGTGCACACACACACACACACACACACACACACACACACACACACACACACACACACACACACACACACACACACACACACACACACACACACACACACACACACACACACACACACACACACACACACACACAAGAACATCCTCAAAAGCAAATGAGCAATATGTGCACTATTGTACACACCAATTTACATATTTACACGCAAAAACTCAGACTCACACTCAATAAACACATAAAGCATGCACACACAAAATATAAACATTTCAATAATAAACACGGATTCAATCATACATGTTCAAACAGTAAAACAACAGTTGGTGTAAGCACCCAAAGGAAAAGTTTCAGAACAAAAAAAGTCACAAACATAGAAATGCTTTCCCTTTGTAATCTTTCTATGCTTTCAGTCAAACTTCAGTCAGCGCGTCTTGTCATTCTGTTTCCTGATGCAGTCCTCGTCCTTTTCCTTCACTTTCCCCTTTTATCTCCCCGTCTGTAACACTGTCTCCCCCTCTCTCATCTGTCTAATTACCTTGACTTCACAGTACTCTGCCTTTCTGTGTGCACAATATAGGAGTGAGTGAGATAGTGTGCGGCAGCATATATTTACTGTAGCAGCGAGGTAGATGGGCATCAGAGGGTGTGAAGCCAGGAAGAAGTCGTAGAGTCTCATGGTGTGTTTGAAGTCTGACAGCACATGGCCGTACCATGTGATGAGCCAGGACAGGGCGAAGATGGTTCCCACCTCCGCTCTGAGAGAAAAATGCAAATATACAAAGAGCCTTCATTTTTTAAAATTCTTGTTCAACATTTATTTACCTAAAGCCAAACTGAGATTAACTATCTCTGTCTACAATAACCTTGCCTATACAAGCAGCATTAACAAACCCAAACGGATAACATCAAAGAGGTTACAATAGCAGAACTAAATAAAAATGCAGTTGTAAATACACAAATATAATTTTGAAAATGAATAGGTTAAGATTATAGTGTTTCCTAGGCAGCTATTAGCTTGATTATAATCCATCATAAAGTTCAAGTCTTTCTCTTTTTCATACTGTCATCAAAAAATCAATTAAAAATAATGGCTGTGTGGAAGGCAGGAAGCAATTTTGAAAATGAATGATACACTCAGCGGTGTGCGGTACTACGGTATTAGCCATTTGTAGTCAGTGGGATAAAATGATAACATGCACTGGTATGATCCAGCTAAACTTCACCAAAAACCATGAAATGAGGGTTTTCACGGAATTAAGAATGAGACAAAAATGGACTAAGCAGAGAGGCTGGGGTACCATGTATTTTATCCCCTACTGTGGTTCAAGCTCCACCACTGGATCTAAGGATTCCCTAATGCATGTTTTGGTTTAAACTCCCTGAGAAACTGCAACACTTTTAAATTAAGAAATAATGACACCTCAAGAGCCACAGAACAGATCAAACAACATTAGTAGTACTTGAACTGTGTACTCATCTGCCATAGTCCCAAGTGAGGGTCTTGAAACATTAGCTTGCAAGATTTTGGCATGACCAGCCATTTTCAAATAATTAGCCTCAGAATGTTGTAGCCAAAACACATTTTTCTCATACTGTTTATAAACCATCAAGTGTTCTTCCCCTGTCTCTCTTTGTTGTGTGTAGACAAAAATAGGTAGTTCTTTTTGACAAAGTTTCAAGTAAATTGGATACTCTTAGCAATTTTTGATAAATATTAGATAGAAACATTCAGTTAGTTAGTTAGGAAGAAGAATGAGTACAAGGAGAAGGAAGGAGTGACGAGCGAAAATAAGGAGGTGGGAGTGATGGACAGGGGGAAGGGTAAACAGACAGAGCAAAGAGCAGAGAGCATGTGTGATAAGAGGAACATAAAAGAGATAAAATGAAATTGAAGCAAGAGAAAAGAAAAAGAAGAAAGGAGGCAGAGATAGGAAGCCAGGTAAGGGGAAGTGGAGGTGCTCACAAGAAAGAGTGTTCCAAACTTTGAAGTCGGGTGTTGTTTATCCTGTGACTGCAATGTCTTTTTTTTCTGTTTGTGTGAGCTTGTATGCGAGTAGATGGGTAATTTGCAAATAGGGAGGTTGCCAGCACAGCATCAATTATGAACAGGCAACAAGACAGCAAAGGTACTGAAGACACACACAAGCAAGCACACACATATATCCCTCCAAATTACCTTTGAGGACGAGCCAATGACTCCTAAACATCCCACATCAAAGTCCTCAATAAACACTTCAACATTTACCTACAGTCATCCTCAATCTGTAGAAAGCTTTTTGTTGTCTTTTCAGTAAACTGCATAAATACCATGAATCATTTTTGGGCTAATTACACCTCACAAATAAGGGTAAATGTGTTGCACACCTTGGTGCGACAGGAAAGCCTCTGAAACAGCTGTTGGACCATCTGACACGAGAACTCCCAAAAGACACCGCTCCTGATGCATTTTCAAATGAGTTTCAATTTAAAAACCAAAAACTCGACCCTTTGTCTCACTGTGAATCTCACAGGTGAAAATCAACACGTTGATGCCCTCTAGTGGTGACATTACATTAAATCCAAAAGGATTTACACTTAATCCATCAAAAGTCAGAATAAGAGCTACATTTGTTTTAATTTGAAGAAATGAAATAAGGTCATAAGTAAAGTACAAACAAACCTGTGTGTGTGTGTGTGTGTGTGTGTGTGTGTGTGTGTGTGTGTGTGTGTGTGTGTGTGTGTGTGTGTGTGTGTGTGTGTGTTTACCTGATCATGAAGTCATGTAGTTCTCTATCAACTTGTTCCAATATAGGCATCAGGTAGTTTAAAATGTGTTTAGTGCTGTCCATGGTAGGATCCATGAAATCCCTATAGAGAAAACAGACAGAGGTGACATAAATATGAAAGCTAAATATTTGTTAATAAGGTTGGTACATTTCATACAGTAAAAAAGAAAGAACATTGCAAGTTGAAATGAATAATCTCATAGATTTCCATTTACAGATCCTAAAACACATCAGCAAATTCCCCTACATCACCAAAAAGAAATAAACAGGATCCCTAAGATTGTCACCTTTGAAGTCGATTAAAATAAATAGATAAATGGATTGATTTGAAAAGAAAAAAAAAACCTGAGATGGTGATTGGACAGAGTGTCCAGCATGGCGATGGTCATCCGCTCCCCAACGACCAACAGCAGAGTGACCGCTACATCATGGTAGCCCTGGTAGTAATGGAGCTGAGGGGTGCGTTTCAAAACCTCCAGTATGATGTCAGTCATCTGCTCCTGAAGCACAGCTCTCTCTGAGGCTGGCATACCTGAGGGAGAGCCAAGAATCATTATTTAAAAAAAATCTTTACAGAAAAAACACCCAAAAGGAAACCTAACATTTTTGTGACTGTCATTTTAGTGAATAGTTCAACAGAAGTTATTTGACTCTGGTTGCTTGTAAACAACAGTTTCACAAAGACCTAACACAGGGTAGAAAAGGTTTTTTATTTGACTTAAATTAGGCAGTTTCATTGAGATCAGACTATTCTCCAAGGGAGCCCTGAGAATAAGAACATAATTTGCTTGCACAACGTCTGCTTTAAACATTTAATTTCCCAAACCAATATGATTCATACATTTCATGTACCTCTTACCAGCAAAATAACATCAAATCTGCATTTGTGTAACAGCTTAGTAAAGGGATTAACATTATTAAGCGTCTAACACTCTGAGTCCAGCTTTCCCTCTTTCCCTCTTTCCCTGCCTTCAGTTTCTAAAAATGTTTTGCTTCCTCTTACCCTGAACTGACAGCCTCTCTGTTAGATAAGACACTTTTCTCTGTTGCTTTCCCAACTTTCTGATGTTGGCTGACAACACAGGCATCTTGTGACATAAGAATTTTCCCTGTTGCAGCTTTTACTCTAATCATTAATCATTAAGCCTTGCCAGATATCTGCATGTTGCTCTTAGTACAGGGTTATGGTGTGTTAAATGGCACATGAGCAATGCTGCTATCTTTAGAGATAAAAAAACACATACATACACACACCTTTAGGGAACCGCTTCATAGACCTCGTGACATCAAGGACTACTTGGTTGAAGTCCTTGTGGTTCTCCCTCACATCTCGACCTATGAAGAAATAAGTTATTATTATTGTTGTCAGTGAAGAGCTCTGTAGAATTGACTCCTATACCTCTAAATATGAGTTAGCATTTATTCACGTACAATTGTCTTCTCTCATAGTCAACAGGGTTTGATTAGGTTTAAGTTAGATACCTGAATTAGGGATGATATAAGGTTTTATTTGATGACATAAAACATGTCAGTTAATCTTGTCTTTAAAAAGCTGTTTGCACCAAATCTGGTTTGTACCCCCGATTTGCTTCGGTTATGACGTCAATTCAGCCGGATGTCTGCAGGAGGGACTTAGAGTTGTCGTATATTTAATACATATAATGTCTCTGTTCTAGTGGTAAACACTGAGAAGTATTTCAGAAATAATGCTTGATGTGGTTTGGAGCATAATATGGGGTTTAATCACGGCAGCGTTTAGCTGAGTTTCTCCGTTAGAAACTTCTCTCTTCAGACAGAGAGATCATGACGCTCCAAAGGGGCGTGGCCAGCTTCAGGTTTCAAGGTTTCAAGGTTTCAAGGTTTTATTTGTCATATGCACAGCAGATACAGCGTATATGTTGGCAATGAAAATCTTATGTCGCGTGCTCCTCCAACAACTCAACATGCATGGTGCAAAAGATAAATAAAGTAGTGCAAAAAGAGAGAGAAGAATATTTACAATATTAACAATAAAGATTTGAGGATGTGAAATATATACATATGTGGAATACATTGAAAGTATTTAAATACTTTACACTGTTGAATGAGGAGGTATGGACAGATGCATATATTATGTATAGCAGATGTATATGGCAGATATGTACAATATATAGGTATGTGTACTATAAACAGATATGTATGGCAGATGTGTATAATATATATGTATGTGTGTACTATAAACAGATGTGAGTAGACATTCACACAGCTCAGGAGTTCAGTAGTCTTATAGCCTGTGGTATAAAACTGTCTCTGAGTCTGGTGGTCTTGGTCCGGATGCTGCGGTACCGTCTGCCAGACGGCAGCAGACAGAACAGATTGTTGCTGGGGTGATGGGGGTCCTTTAATATCCTACCGGCCTTCTTCCTACACCGCTGGGTGTAGAGGTCCTCCATGGATGGCAGCTCCGTCCTGGTGATGTGCTGAGCAGTTTTCACCACCCTCTGTAGAGTCTTACGGTTGAGGGCGGTGCAACTGCCATACCAGGCGGTGATGCAGCCAGTCAGGATACTCTCGATGGTGCACCTGTAGAAGTTGCAGAGTATCCTGGAGTCCATGTTGAACTTCCGCAGCCTGCGGAGGAAGAAGAGCCGCTGTCGAGCCGTCTTGGATATGACCCTGGTGTGATGTGTCCATGTCAGGTCCTCACTGATGTTTCCCCCGAGGAACCTGAAGCTGCTGACTCTCTCCACAGGAGTCCCGTCGATGGTGATGGGTGTGTGTGCCTCTCTCTGCCTCTTCCTGTAGTCCACAATCAGCTCCTTTGTTTTGCTGACGTTGAGATGGAGGTTGTTGTCCTGGCACCAAGATGTCAGGGCTCTGACCTCCTCTCTGTACGCCGTCTCGTCGCCGTCTGTGATCAGGCCGATGACGGTCGTGTCGTCAGCAAACTTGATGATGGTGTTGGAGCTGTGTGTGGCCACGCAGTCGTGCGTGAACAGGGAGTAGAGGAGAGGGCTGAGCACACAACCCTGAGGGGCTCCGGTGTTGAGGGTCAAGGTGGAGGATGTGATGTTCCCCATCCGCACTGCCTGGGATCTGCCCGTCAGGAAGCTCATGATCCAGTCACAGAGGGCGCTGTTGAGCCCAAGGTCCCTGAGCTTAATGATGAGCTTGGAGGGCACAATGGTGTTGAATGCTGAACTGTAGTCAATGAACAGCATTCTCACATAAGTGTTCCTCTGGTCCAGGTGGGAGAGGGCAGTGTGGAGGGTGAGGGAGATGGCATCATCCGTGGACCTGTTTGCTCTGTAGGCAAACTGCAGGGGGTCCAGTGAGTGAGGGAGGGAGGAGGTGATAAAAGTTTTGACTAACCGCTCAAAGCACTTCATGATGATGGAGGTGAGTGCAACTGGGCGGTAGTCATTGAGGCAGATGGGTTTTGTCTTTTTGGGGACAGGGACAATGATGGACTCTTTAAAACATGTGGGGACTACAGACTGGAGCAGTGACCTATTGAAAATGTCTGTGAACACATCTGCCAGCTGAACTGCACACACCTTGAGAGCACGGCCAGGGATGCCATCAGGTCCCGGAGCCCTGTGTGCGTTGATCCTTTTCAGAGATCTACACACATCTGCACTGGTTAAAACCAGTGAGCAGGGATCCTGGGCCTTTTGTGCCTCCACAGCCGGGGGGCTTCTCAAAGCGTGCATAAAAGGTCAGCTCAAATTTAAAGCGACAGTCACAGAATCAGCACTTCAGGAACAGGGCTGAAATAGAGGGGTATGAGGTATGCTACAAAGGGTGATTTGTTTGGTATTTTGAGCAAAACACTTCACAGACAAGTTTTGTATAGATATTAGCAGAGAGACACATGTTCAGTCCCCCACTAGCAACAAAAAGGCCTGAATGTAGCCACAACGCAGCTAAGGGTCTGAGCAAGCGCTTTGGCTATTTATTTTCTTATGACCTATTTTCAGAATAACCCGCTTAATGCCATTCATCTGGGTTGAGCATGCTAAAGAACATTACATTTTACTTGATCCCAGAATGAATGAGTTATGCAAGTGGGGATTTTACTTCTATACTTGTGGAGTCCCACAAGGATCTATTCTTGGCCCTATCCTTTTTTCTTTGTACATGTTACCACTGGGGTCAATTATAGCCAGGCACAACCTTTCCTTTCACTGTTATGCAGACGACCTGCAAATCTATCTGCCAGTGAAGCCAAACAGTAACAGTGCACATTGTTCTTTATTTGACTGTATTGCTGATATTAAGCAGTGGTTGGCTCAAAATTTTCTTAACTTAAATGATGAAAAAACTGAATGTATTGTGTTTGGAGATACTGCGTCAGCCGACTTTGGCACCCTGTCTCCAAAGCTCAGTTCAACTGTCAGAAATCTTGGTGTAACTTTTGACAGTCATCTCAAGTTCGACAAACAAATCAGTAATGTTGTCAGGACCAGTTTTTTCCAGCTGCGTCTTTTAGCTAAAGTTAAAATGTTTTTAAGCCGCCACGACCTCGAGAAAGCCATTCATGCTTTAATTAGTTCACGGCTAGATTATTGTAACGCACTTTATGTTGGCCTCTCTCAGTCCTCCCTCAGTCGCCTCCAACTCGTGCAAAATGCCGCGGCACGTCTTTTAACCAACACTCACAGACGTGTGCACATTACCCCTGTTCTTAACTCCCTTCATTGGCTTCCTGTCCTTTTTAGAATTGATTTTAAACTTATAATGTTTGTTTTTAAAGCTCTTCATGGCCTTGCCCCATTATATTTATCCGAACTTTTAACCATCCGAGATCCAGGTAGAGCGTTGAGGTCGACAAATCAACTTGTACTGGAAGCGCCCAGATCAAAATATAAACACTGGGGTGACCGAGCCTTTTCCGTCGCTGCTCCCAGGCTCTGGAACAAGCTCCCCAACGAGATGCGTCTCATCTCGGACCCGGGCCTTTTTAAATCCAGGCTAAAAACCTACTTATTTAGGATGGCTTTTAATACCCAGTAGAACGATGGCGCTTTTATCTTATTTTATTTTATTTGACTTTGCTGTATTTTATTGCTCTCACTGTTTTTATTGTTTTTAAATTGTTTTTATTTCTGTCTTTTTATTGTTACACTATGTAAAGCACTTTGGTACTCCGAAAGGATTGTTGTAAAAGGCTGTATAAATAAAGTACATTTACATTTACATTTACATATTGCCCTACAATATATTGTTCAAATATAGCATGATAGGAGACCTTTAACTTCTTGCTACCGCATTAAGGCTTCAAAATAATATCCTGTAAGTGGTGCTAATTGGTTAAGAACCCTTGTTGAAAAATATGAGTTGTTTTTGTTTGCTAACAAAATGATTTTCTGCAATAATCTAAAACCTTATGGAAATCATTTATTGGATTGTTGTCGAAGCAACCACTGGGATGCTAACTTCCAGGTTATGTAATACCTGCATTATTCTACTAGTAATAGTGACACAATGATGTAGTCTGATGTAGTATACTGTACTTCAACCCAGTTCATATTCAAAATAAACCACTAACCAGGTTTATGTGGCAGATCATACACATTGATGTTCAGCAGTTTGGGCCAGACTTTCCTCCTCAGCTCATCAGTGAGCAGCCCTCCCTTACTGGCTGCTGCTCTCCTCAGGGTCTCAATGTCCACTGGATCACTGTGCATTCAAAAGTCAGAATTGGACATTGTTAAGTTTGATGCTGGCATTACATATTTATAAGTCCTCAAAAGTTAGAGGCTCTATGATCAATAGTGTCCATAAAATTATTTTTATTCTAGTAATATTACATTTATTTATAAGAAACTCAGCAGGATGTGAGACTAAATTACCTTTAAAAAATGTTTATGTTTATGCAGTGCAGGGCTAGCATAAATTGTAGCGGGTTAACAAATCTTCCAAATAACATTCTTTGAATGCACTTTTGCAAACATTTTCTACTCCTCGAGACACCATTTGAAAGTATTTTATGATCAATTTCTAAAACTATAGACGGATCAAATCCATATATTTTTCATTGTTATTGTTTTTTATACTGGGACAGAAGGATAAGCGTGTCCACATGTCTAAGCTGAATGGACAAAGAATACTTTTGTTTATCGCATTTAAACGTAATTTACAAAAATTAGCCTGCTCAGTTCTGCCAGAATTTACCTCTGACATTCCCCCATTAATTCCCACATGCCCCCTGACACTAATATCTTCATGATCCTCATCACAATATTCCTCTGGGCAACTGGGGTAATCTTCATGTGTGAAATTAGCTTAGCAGGGAGTGATGAAGGTCACTGTCTACGGATAAATGCATACCATCTAATTGTGGAACAGCATGCAGCAAAGGGAGAGGCTTTCCCAATTGGTAAAACATATCATGTGGAACGGAAGTTCCTAAAACTTTTTAGATTTCTACAAATACAGGCAGATTCTTAGGGGAAGCTATTGTGGGAAATAAACCTAATATGCTGGGGAAACCTTAACACCCGTGTGTTGTGTCCATGTTTTTACAAATTACAGCCAGAGGAATTATGTGGCATTTTATCAACAAAACCACAAACCACATGGTGTTTTGGCTTACTGTGGCAAACTCATGGGAGTTAAATATTATGTCCTAATGAATGCCATTTAAGGAAGAATAATGAAACACATCCTTAACAAGCAAACTGCAACTGTGGATGTTCTTTTACCTGATCAAAGCCTGATTGATCTCAGATAACTTTTGTTTCCTCCCACAATCTGGCTCTGCAACAAAGAGACAGAGACAAAAGATGAGGGATAGAGGGGTAGAAAGATTTGGAGAGGAATATGAAGGAGAAAAAAAGACATGGAGGGATGAGAGCGACAATGTTTGAGTTATAAATAGAGGCTAGTAATCATATGCATGGAACACATAGATGCAGACATACAGTACAACAAGAGTTGGTTGGGACAAATCATTTACACACATGGTGTTTCTTTCATGGATCTCTTTTGTGTCTTTGGTGCAAACAATGCCATTATAATGGCTGATGATAATCAGTCAAAAGTGTGACTGTAGTTAAGTGTTTTGCAGTGAGTTTGGATCCAATTCAAATTAAGGCATGAGAGTTTGAATTACTTGAAGGGTCCAACCAAAACCCATTGTTAATTGATGGAATAGCTATCTCTGTTTGTATTTTCTGTTTTAGTTACAGTGAACAAGGACATAACCATGTCCACCTTCCTCTGTCTGGCAAACAGCAGCAAAGTAATGTCCAAGTTGGCAGACATGCTGCCACGCTGGCACCACTGTCAGATATGTTGCCAATGTTTACTTCGACAAGATTGCAAACAAAGGCACAACCGGAGATTAGAAACCATATTAGAAACAGGTATGGACAATAGAGGATAACTCGTGATTTATGTCCTGTATTTATGTAAGCTGACTGCAGTAATAGTATTAAGTTCACTGCCATTTCTCCATATACTGCAGACGGAGCAGGTCAAATTTCTGTCTGTAGGCTACAAGTTAGCCTACCTAATGTTTGTGTTTTAATACGAAAACCATGTTTGTGTGGCTAGACTGTATTTATGTCTTTATTTAACACATTTATGAAACACTACCTAGCTAACTAAATGATAGTTGACTCACCTCTTGTGACAGATCCATTCCCATTCACCTCAACTCCTGCCTTTTGTTTCTTATTTTTGAGCCTTTTCATCCCTTTAAAAGCTGACAACTTACTGAAAAAGTTTGTGTTGAGCCATAGACCGATTTACAAATAAAAATATGTCTCCGAACAGGTAAAACCACTGGCCAAAGTTAGCTATACGTTTAACGTTTCTCTAAACAGCTGTCTCTCAAAGAATCAACCGAACAAGAAAATCCGGCTACGCTTCCATTGGGCAGAATTGGCACGTGACATGTTCTACGAATGCCATTGGCTTACCAACTCGCAGCGCAAGCTAACTTGACTGTAGTTTTGTAGTTGGGATATTTGAGCAACGATAGTCTGTGTTTCTTTATGTTTATGTTTCATCCGCAATTGCTCAATTACAGTGTTGTAAGTGACACAATTACTTACTTTGAATGCATTCCTTGTCCTCAAGGCAACAGTATAGCTTCATTTAGCAGCTGGTATGTAAATTATTGGTGTTATTATGGATAATATACTATGTCAACATTATTAACACAAATTATGAGGTGTGAAATACTTTTAGTTGTTTCATTCCTCTTCTGAGAGAATGTGTATTCCTAAAATGAGTAGGCTGTTCACAGTAAAAGACAATGTCACTTATATTGAGCACAATTCTTACAGTTTAAATGTTGAATATCAATATGCATTTGTAATTTTAGTTTTAAACTGTTGAATTTAAATGGATTGTAAACAATAGAGTTGATTAAAGTGCAAAGGCGCTGCTGTGCATTACATGTACTAAGTTATTTATGAAAATAGCCATGTGTTTTGTTGGAATATGCCAGTGACGTGATTTTAAAAATTAATTTCCTGGATTTCCTTTCTGGTTACTTACAAATCGCTAACAGTAGCAAATAACAACCCCTTCTATGGCCAATAAAGGAACACATTCTATATTTAAACACATAACATTTTCCTTCAGATTGCAAGGAGAACCTCATTCATTGATTTATTGAGTTAAAAAGTATTGTGTGATTTAGTTTGAGAGATTAACCTTAATTGACAAAGACTCCCCTGAATCTATATAAATATAATGTCTAAATATAATTAATAAATAATAAAACAATGACAATATAGCTGAATAGACTATACAGAAACATAGATGAGTCCACATGTCCTGTATTTATATCTGGCAACTAATAAGGGGGGCTTTAATTGGGCTTTAATTGTGTGGTACAAGTACATCTTTACTCGTCTATATCTTTGTTAAGGCAAATATATTTATACAATAATAGATTCTGATTATGCTAACATTACCCTTTATATATACAGTCAATGATATTACCCAGCACATTTCCGTTTTTGTATGCGGAAGTGGATTGAGGAGCATAGATTTGGAGTTTTCTCGAAAGGGGGATGTCAGCTGAAAAACACCGACGTGGCAACCTTAATGACAGCGGTAGTGGTGATGAATCGCCTAATCATAACCGGCAGTCTCTCCCGAGTCTCCTACCTGCTGAGATTGATCACTGCGCTCTGGATGTAACCCTCCGGATGAAAGCAGAGATACGAGTGACAGCCGGGGGAGCAGCGATGTCAAGCAGGTAAAAACTGCATGATTGAATCCGCTGAAATGAGCGAGATAGCCGAAATGAAAGGGCCTTTAACCCGCCGGAGGAGGACCACCATCACCGGCAGCGGAACGGTGAAACAAGCAAAAGGGAGCAAGTGTCACGATGCCGGAGAGAACTCTCCACAGAGCCCCGGTGCTCAAACCAAAACAGACGATGTGTCCAGGCATCCGAGTGACGGGAAGCCAGACAGAGAGATGAGGGGGTCAGGGCAGCAGACACACAGTCCGATCAGAAAACACATGAGTGTGGTGGAGGATTTTAACCAGAGACTCAGGTAACCTTTTATTATTTTAATGACGATGTGTCATTTATAACATCTGTGTTTCTTTTGAATTTCCTTTGGTTTAGGACTATCCAGTTCATTAACCAATAACAGTGCACGTTAGTTGACATTTCAGTTTCCTCCTCACTCTATGCCAGTTATCTCTGAGCTTATTCTCATTTGGGCAGGTTATTAGAACTAGTGGCTTCATAAAACACAATGCATAAAAATGACACAGATATATAAAAAATCAACTTAATATCACTCCAACAATTCTTCAAAAACAACTACTTTCTGTATATTGCAGAGACCTTTCATTTAATCTGTTTGGGTGAGAACAGTAGAAGCAACTCTAGATGTATATTCATATTGAATCAAGTATTTATGTTTTTTTTGTTTTTTTTTAATGCTAAGAGCTTATGCATCCCTGCTTGAGATGACACTGTGACTTTATGAAAGATGGAGGAGTTAGCTGTAATTTTAAATACATATTAAAAGTATGGGTAGTACATGAGTTAGAACAGATATTGCGATAGAAGACACAATAGCCTAACCGTTACCCCAAACAGATATGTCCTCACCTTTGATAAATTGGCTTGTTATATGAAGGAAGCCTATCTTTCTTAGTGATTGTAAGCTGCCAAATTGCTGGCTTCACTTTTACAGTGAAAGATATACACATTGGTATCCTTAGGCACTAAAGTGATGCGGCCATAATACTGAAATGAATTGATTGTTAGTAATTCACATTATAGTCTTATGTAGTAATACTGTCCTGTATTACAGCAACAGTGAATAAACAAATGCATGTGCTTTTGCAATCCTGTGCTTGACTATACTGTACCTGCCAGTCTGAACGTTCTTTCTTCTGCTGGTGTGAGCTGGCACTCATTGAGGAACCCCTTCTAAATGCTCATTTCCTTCCTTACTTCCACACAAATCACTCATGATAAGATAAGAACCTCACATCTCTCCTTGGTGCTTCCTCCCCTTACTCTATTATCAAGTTCTCCCTCTTACTGTTTGTTCTTTACTCCTTGCTCCCTGTTTGCCTCTCCCTTGTCATTCATTTCTGCTCCATTATCTCAGTCACGTGGGGTTGTGTAAAAAATTCTTGCATGGTGAATAGCCTCAGTTTTAACAATGAACTTTGGACAATCGGGTCAGTACATTTAACCTACATTTTCACAACTCTGTCGTTGCCTGGTGCAGGGCCAAAGTTGGTTTGTTGGTCTTTGGGAATGGTGCATAACAAGAAACACAATGCGAAAGTTAAGAGAGATAAGATGAAGTAAAACACGCTATTGTAAAACAATTGAAAATGAAATCCCAAAAGTAGATCGGTTTTGGGGGAGGAGTTCTTAAATGCAAAATGAGTAATAAAACAAACTGAAATGGCCATGAGTAATTTTTGAAAAGTAAGCAAACGTGCTTTGCAATGGGGAAGGTAAATGCATTAATCAAACCTTTTCTGCAAAGTGGGCCCTCAATACTGTCATGTCAAATTAGTTAAATGTATATTAATGAAAGTTTGAGAGCAACTGTAGGTAAACAGACAGAAAGGAATTTAAAGAGCTAGATCTGCCATAAAATCGTCAATAAAACTGTTGACTTTGTGTTTCCATGCAGCTGTCACGTCCTCCAGGAGTCTCTCTTAAGTTCCGCCAGTGGCTACAGCAACTACAGAGGAATCCTCAACTGGTGTGTTGTCATGCTGGTGAGTCAAACCATGTGTCCCTTCAGGACTTAAAATGTACTTTATACCATTAGCATCGTTAAGTATGACTAATTGAAATGAAAACGTTTGTGGAGCAAAACAAATACCTCTAAATACTGCATAAAAACATGCTGTGACATGCTCTTAATAATTTTCACTTTCATGTCTTGACATTGCCCCAACTTACTGTTTGTGGCAGCTGATGTTCTTCACTAGCCAGTTGAATATCTTTCTGTTTTCACTCTCTTTTTATTTGTCTTTTATCACACAAAAGCATACAGCATAGTACATTTAACTGATGCGCAGGTTACATTGGTCATTGCTTTAACAACAAATGAAGAATTGCCCGGCCACACTAACTAGTCCACACTAAACATTCACACCCTTAACTGTTTGAGTTGTCTGTGACAAGTCAGATAAGTCATTTTTTCAGTTTTATCTCTTTAGATTTGTAGATCCAGAAAATTATATGCATTCACAGTTGCTTCCTCATGGCCCTGTTTGCCACTTGCATTTATTTATTTGTCATTTCTCCAACATTAATCAAAAATGGTTGGTGGTGGTGGTGGGTGGATTATTATAGTTGTATACCACTGAGTTTAATTTATACAGTATATTGAACATTCACTCTCAGCAGAAGTTTACTTTATGTCAGCTTTACATGTACTGAGGGTGTTATGGTACACCTGCAGTTAAAATAAGGATTGAAGTGACAGACATGTTAAGCACACATTGAATAAAAAGGTGAATACAAACACAATGTACGGAGTTTTCCATGGTAGCAGTAGGGATGTGAAGCATCTCTGAACACAAACAAATACAGAATATGAAGGGTTAAATTAGGTATCTTGTTTGATTTGACATATGTCCATTTGTATTACTTTCATATTTCATACTTTTGTATATGCTTTCATGTTAAATCCCTGTTTTTAATAACATTTTAACATCCTTCACAAGCCTGATGGATGTTTCCTAGAGTATCTTCTGCTCAAAGCCGAGTCAGCATGAGTGACCAATGAAGTCGGTTCTTGTTTTGAAATTCAAAAATAAAACATGATCCCAAGAGATTATTCTTCTAGCAGGGACATTCCTATTAATAGCTCTGAAAAAAAAAAAACTGTGTGCATGATACTTAGCAAGTATAAATTGTAAGTATGCTAAGAAGAATAACTTGAAAACAGAAACTTACTTGGTTGCGAAAACATGACAAGCACTCAAAATGAAAACAAAAAACAGCACTCGATCGTGTTTACACAATTGTATGCTACAAATGTGCAGCTGCTGCTTAATGTCAAGCATTCCATAGAAAATAGGCCAGTTTCAGGGTGTACTGTGGTCTGTAGCATCTACTGTATATCAGAGACTCCAGTTTTGGCTGTGGCTTTTCTACCTTAATGCAGAACACTTAATATTATTTAATGTGAGACCTTTAGCCAAGTTGTCCACCCTAACCTTCCTTAAACCATTCTTTTACAGTCAATGCTGTGTTGCAATACTGATATCAGTTGTGTCACCGTTAAATATGCCCCCCTGGGCTGAGGTCACTTCAGGACAACAGGATCTTTTTCAGAACAAAATGATTTTTCCGCCTTATTCAAATGGCTGAATTCAAGTGTGTGTGTCTCCAAACATCCAGTCACCGCCAGTAGTCTGATATGCATGGAGGATACAAATATCCAGTTAGCCATAATTCTAAAGAAATTGAAAAAGACATGTCAACTGAGCCCTAAACGTGTGTGTATTTCCAGGGGTTTTTAAGTCTATTTTTACAGTTCTGTAACAGGATTAATTCCATCTATGAAAGTTTATATTGCTGTGACGACCACAGGCCTCTACTTTGTGGTCACAAGGGACGGTTGTCTCCGCTCGGTGCAGACTGTTTTTAGGAAGCCTTTAGGATTAGACTTTAAGAGTGTAAAGTGGAACCACAGAGACTTGTGTGTGTGTGTGTGTGTGCATTTACCAGTTTAGTCCCCGATAACCAATACTCCCGTCTAATGTCCTAAAATGTCAGCTGCAGGGGCACATGCAGATGAGTGTGTCAATTTGTTGTACTTGTTTTCATTTAAACTCTCTGAATGTTGTAACCAAGTGTTTAGAAATACTACTAAAGCACTTCATTCAGAACCTTTACTTAGGCCAAAGGCAAAATGATAAAAAAGAGAAATCCAATAGCTGCCTTCAGGGCAGCTTCGAAATGGATAATAGTATAAGCTGAGTGCGTCACAGATGTTTACATTTTGGTAACTAGAGAAATCCATGAAAGGAGTGTGACCTAATTTGAAAGTTAATGGAAGCACTGTTGAATCTGGATTTCTAAAATGGCCTCATGTTTCCCATTTCTTACACAAGCCATTATCAGAATGCAATGCCATATGAGGATGGCATACAGGATCCATGTTGTCCTTGGTACACAGCCATAAGCCTGTCCTTTTTAAGGTTTAAATACCTCTAAATAACACGACCCACAGACATTAAGATTGGTGCTTTAACATCTGCTCTAGCAAACCAACAAAAATAATGCTTTAGGATGATACTGTTGCCTGAATATTATAGGAAAAAGTAGTTAGGAAGTGAAGATATTTGGCATAATAAGCAATTTTGATACTTGACAAGAAAAAGATCATCATGGATGTGTTACAAACAAATTGATGCTTTATACTTTAACAGTTTAAATTAGGAAAAGGACATAGAAAATGTAAACTTAACGCCCTCTTGCAGATTGTCTAAGCATATACCATGGTTGTTAAAACAGACGGATTACTATATAGATAACTACTAATAATTTGGCCAGTTTCTTTCTACATCATTTACTGAATTATTAATACAGATTGCTGTTTATGAGGAACATGTAAGCTCTAGTATTTTCTGTGTGTCAAAGGAAACAGTTTATTAGTAGCCCTCTGAATGTTTGACGATTGAATCTTTGCTGGCCTCAGTCATCTCAGGTTAGTTTTGTATGTCAAGCTGAAGTTCAGCCAACCCCAGCAGCTCTTTCTATTTTTAAACTAACCCTCTACAATTCACAGGACACAGAGATACCTTTTATTTAGACAGAATTTTATCAAGAATTTATCGTCTTCTTAATCTTTTTTACACTAACATAAATGTTGAGAAACATACAACAGACTATTAAATGAGTTGATTCTATGGATTATGGATCTTGTCATCAATATCAATTTTAACATCTTATCATTGGTGTTTTATTACTTAAGAAATGTGTATATGATTTAAAAGAGAATAAATACCCTTTGGGCACTAAAAGATGGGATGTGAAAATATAAGCAATAAGCAATGCAATGGATTTACTCAATAAAACATTGAAAATAGCTTTCAGGAGAAACTTCCAAACTGCATTAACAGTTCCAAAGAATCATTTTAGTTGTTTTACCAGTGAGCCTGGGTTCAGTTAATATAGGCTACCCCCTGCTCAAGTGTTTTTAAGCAAGACTTTGAGTGGCCGCCATCTCCCAGGGGGTTGTTCTGTATCGGACTTAGTACACTGACCCCTCTCCAGACAGGGACAGAGAAGACACATTTGTTCAATGGAATTATTGCAAAATCAGTTCTCCGAATGCTCTGGACAGACCACTGTCCCAACAGTCTTGTATTACATTATGGCCCCCTGTTGTCCATGCTGAAGGTTACTAAGGCAAAGGTAGTTGTTTTGGACAAAAGACATAGGTCAAGCAAAACCACGTTGCTGCAGGATCTTGGCAGACCAGTGTGCTGAGGTGTTACATGCCACATTATCACTATGACCTTATCATGTATCATACCCACACTGTCCCTTAAACTCTAAGGCCATGAAAATGATTTGAAAAATTGATACATAAGCATTGTTGGCTCTTTGTGGTGGGTAAGCTTTATCTAAGAAAGCTCAGATAACAGATGGACTTGGACCATGACCTTTAATACATAATATAATGATAACTGTTTTACTTGACAGTTTTTAAGAGAAGCAGTCCAGCAGCATGGTGACAGTTATCACGGTGTGATGGCAGCAGAAACATGTTTCTAAACACGAAAACAGTTCTGATCTATGAAGTTTTCATATGTATGAATATGTTACTTTATTTATAAAACAGCTTTTCCTTGTGTGTGTTGTGGGCAGTGACAACAACCATATTAAGTCAGAGATCCAGCAGTGGCTCAGTAAGTAGGGGCTTGGACTGGGAATCGTAGGGTTGCCGGTTCAAGTCCCGAACAGACTTGAAAAATATGGAAAGTGGACTGCTACTTGGAGAGGTCCCAGTTCACCTCCTAGGCCCTGCTGTGGTACCCTTGAGCAAGGCACCAGACACCTCCAATCCCCCCTCCCCATTGCTCCCCGGGCGCTGCACAATAGCTGCCCACTGCTCCTAACACTAGGATGGGTTAAATGCAGAGGACAAATTTCACTGTGTGTGCTCTGCTGTGTGCATGTATGTGACTAATAAAGAGGGTTTCATCCTCCGATTCTATCTAGAATTTTTTTTTTTAAAGGAAACATCCTTTTCCTGTTCTTGCTTAGAACTAAAACCCACCCTTATTGCACAACCAAATGCATTGAACCACACCGACGTCACAAAAATGATAAGCCAAGGCTAGAAACACAAAAGCTCAATCAAAGAATGTTAATAATTATTTTCATTATCCATTAATCTGCTAACAAGTTTAGGTTAATCAATGTATCGTTTGGTTAATAGAATGAATGAAAACATTGAACACTGATCATCCCAGTTTGGTGAGCCAAAAATCAAAGATATTCTTTAATGTGGATATTTTCAAGGCTGAAAACTTCATTTTCTGCTATTTTGAATGACAAAGTAGCCATTTAATCAATACATTACATTTTTAAATAGTTGAATAATCGTTTGAGCTCTTCCTCTCTTTCAGGTGCTGAGCAATGCGCGCCTATTCTTAGAGAACATTATAAAGTGAGTACACACACACACACACACACACACACACACACACACACACACACACACACACACACACACACACACACACACACACACACACACACACACACACACACACACCAATTAAACCACTGGCCAACACTACACCACTACTTATTTTACTTGATTTCTATTAAAATACATATAAAACAGTTGCTTTGCTAGCTGCCATTCCTAGAAGTTTCATTCCTTTCACTCTTACACCAAACATGTACCTGAATGCACCTATCTTAAACCTTAAACCAAATAAAAAAATGTTTACCTCTTATCTAAATAACTCCATTTCTAAATGATGCCTGGTGGTAATATTCATTTAACTTGTCCTATTTCTAATGTAGGTATGGTATCTTGGTGGACCCTATCCAAGTACTGTCTCTCTTCTTGAAGGACCCCTATAGCTGGCCAGCAGCTTGCCTCATCATTGGTATGGAGCATTTTTTGACTGCCTCAATGTCAACATTGTCAACAGACTTTGAATGCCTCATAGCCATTTGTCCTACTCTGACCTCAGGATTGATTTTCAAGTTGAAATTAACAAACACTTGTGGTACCTGTATACCCTGTACGTAAATCAGGGAAACAAGTCTCTACCACTGTAACATCAGGTGTTGTTGAATGAAATTAAACATGCTTTATAGCCTCACCATGTCCCAAATGACTGATCTGATATGGCACGTTATCGCCGATTTAATGAGCCAGATGCTCAACGATAGCATATAGAAGCAATGTGGGTTCCTGTCCTGAATTTTCTAGCATAGCTGTTATTGATAATTTACCTAAAGAAGGTTGATTCCGGGTTATTGTCTGACAGTAAAACGTGATTGAACATTGTTTTCCTCAGCTGGTACCAGTTTCTCCATGCCTTTGTCTGTATGGTGTTTGAGATCATTTTGTGTGTTCTGTGTTTCAGGGTCTAATGTGTTCATTTTAGCAGCTTTGTACACTGAGAGGCGCCTGGCTGTGGTAAGTAATTACAATGAGTTGTTACTAACTTGTTGCAAATGTTGATGTAACAAGTATTGTATGTACAAATAAGTTTTGGTTTGTGTCCCAATGTATAAGAAAATATTGCTCCACTGTTAGATGAACTGTAGGGAGAAAGTAGGTTTATTTGTATCATTCACGGATCTCCTATCAAGGATGTTTACCTGAAAAAGCTGCAATACACATCATTCATACATTCAAAGCTCCTCCACTCTTTATACCTGCTCGATGCTCTGTTCTAAGTCTGATAAGAAAACCACTCCTGGTTTAGATTAGATAACATATTATCTAAATCAATTCTGACAATATTGTATTTGTAAAAAGAACATTGGATCTAGTGTAAAAAAACTGTGTTTCAGATCAAAAGTTTTAATAATGACAAGACTGTTTTCATTTCATCATTCCTAGGGTACAATTTCTCAAAGGACAGGAGTGATTCTTCACATTTTTAACCTGACATCCATTTTGATCTTCCCTGCAGCGACTGTACACACTGTTACATCCATGACCCCAGGTATATACTTAAGAAAGTTAATACACAATAATATTCTAAGACATTTTGATAAAGAATGAGTTTTTCGTGTTTGTGTTTCAGTGGGTGGCATACTGTCCCTAGGAGTGTACACAGTGCTGTTCCTCAAGCTGTACTCCTACCAAGACACCAACAAATGGTGTCGAGAAATCAGACAAATGAAAGCCAAAAGACTAACACGATCAAACTCCTGTAAGTATATCAGAACATACACAAACTGTAGAATAAATGTTACCAGGATTGTGAGGTGGCATGCACGTGAAATACCTAAAATACAGTATACTGAACCTCGGAGTTGCTCCAATAGAGATGATAAGTAATCGCTAGCTAAAGTTAAAAAAATTAGACACATAAACACGCACAAATACTGCTCATTTAACAGGATAATCTTGTTTTTACTATTGATTACTGTGCTGCTACCACCATCTAGTGGTGACAGGACAATCTGCAGCCTGTGTCTAACGTCATGCACAGACAGTTCTTAGTTGTGTCTCTTGAATAGCCGTTCCTAGCCTTTTGAAGCTATATTTATCCTAGATGCAAGCTAATGAGTTCATCTCGTCACTATAGGTGTTGGTATAAACCGACAACCAAAGATAAACCTCATGTATTCCTAATGTATATGATAGAAAGCTTTGATTGCGTGTGAGAATAAAAGTCTCCAGTTTTATGTGTTTATTTATTGGGTTTTTCAGGTCCATCTGTGGCACAATCCAATGGTTCAGCAGTTCATAGTCATGTCTCCTACCCTGGCAACCTCACCCACAGAGGTAAGCAGGTCTCATGGAGATAAACGGCATCTTTTGTAAATGAAATAAAATATTAATAAATTAACATACTCTTTGGTTTTTGTCTTTAGACATGTACTACTTTGTCTGTGCCCCTACTCTCTGCTACCAGCTCAACTTCCCACGCTCACGACGAATACGCATAAGGTTCCTGTTGAGAAGACTTTTTGAAATGGTGAGAGGAAGCACACACACACTTATTGTGTATCTGTTGTATGTTCATTTAAAATTAAATGGTGTAAAATGAAACAGACATGCATGATAACATGTTTTTATTTTGACTCGCTCTTTCTTGTAGCTTTTCTTCATACAGCTGTTGGTGGGGTTGATACAGCAGGTGTGTTGAACATTAACACGTCTTCAATCTGGCAGGCGTTCAGAATATATTAAAATACTTTCATCCCTTAAACAATGCTACGTAATTTTCTTTGTGTCTTCCAGTGGATGGTTCCCACAATACAGAACTCAATGAAACCATTCCAGGTGAGTGTAAACACACACACACACACTACTGTACTTCAAATTACGTGCATGAAAAGTAATGTTTGTGTCTCTCACAGGAAATGGACTTTTCTAGGATGGTTGAGCGCCTCCTAAAGTTGGCTGTGAGTAATATCATGACTTAGTAACACAAAACACATCTACGGTCTATCCTGTCATAACCTTATGATTTATCAAAAACTTTTAAAGACTTAAAATAAACATAACTTTGACCAATTAATTTGTGTGTAAAATCAGGTTGTCTCCAGTTGTGACTGTCTTATACTGTGTGTACTGTAAACCCACTTCTCCTAACTTCTCCTATGGCCCTCTCCTCTGCCCTCTTCCTCTCCCAGGTCCCTAACCATTTGATATGGTTAATATTCTTCTATTGGTTTTTCCACTCCTGTTTGAACTTTGTGGCAGAGCTGCTGCAGTTTGGAGACAGAGAGTTCTACAAAGACTGGTGGTGAGTAGAAGGATCATTCAATCACTATGCACATCCATACAGTATGCACACACACTTGAATATTGAGATTATTTTGAGCTTGTCTCATTTAAACATAAAGGCAATTTGGTGGTGGATCATGTGCCAAGACACACAAGAAACGAAAGCGTATTTATTAAAACAATGGGAGCAGTCGTTCAGAAAACCCAATTGCCTTCATGTCAAACTCTCCATCTGTACCATTCTTATTCATTTCAGGAACTCTGAGACTGTCACATATTTTTGGAGCAACTGGAATATCCCAGTTCACAAGTGGTGTCTGAGGTGAGCACCAAACTTGCACTAGCCTTACTACCATGGTTGATGTGTGGCTACATGTTATTATTTAAGTTTGTATGAAATAAAATCAAGTTGTGGACTGGCATTCATTTGAGGTTATAGTTTTTTTGTAATTGAAAGATAAAGATCATTGTAATTTGTTGGTTGTCTTTGTGTGTTACAGACACTTTTATAAGCCAATGTTGAGGAAGGGGGTCAACAAGTTTCTGGCTCAAACCGCCGTCTTTCTGATGTCTGCCTTCTTCCACGAGGTAAAGCAAGAGCATTCAGTCTTCTTTGTTACACCAAGCACTAAATCCTACGAACATTGTATTCAGAAAGTACTCAGACCACATTACCTTTGAATATTTTGCTATTTGAAAAAATATTCAAATGAATGTATTAATTCATGACTCACTGGGATATCTCAGGGATTTCTTCTTAATGCTTTTTCAGAATTACTAGGGAAGAAATTATTTTAGAATAAGGCCTTAGAAATAAATGGGTCTGAATCAATTCTGAATGCTCTGTATCTCCTTATTCATCCTCCAGACAGCTATAGTTTTTACTCGATGTCTGTACATGAAATGGCCTGATATCTACAGCTGTCAGTTCAACAGTTCAGACAATGAAGTGAATGTCAAAGGACAACAATTTACGCTATAGTATGCAATGCAAATTCAAAATGTAACTTAGATTTGTGAAACTGAAAATAAAAACTGTCCTCCTTACAATAAATCATTTGCAATATATTTTGAGAGATGGTCAGTGTGTGATTGCTTGTATTTCTCTCTCTTTCTTCTTCAGTACCTGGTGAGCGTTCCTCTGAAGATGTTCAGGCCATGGGCCTTCATGGGAATGATGGTTCAGGTAAGACACAATGTACCATCACAAACAACTTTATCTCATCTGCTGAAGGCAAAGCATACCTTGACCTCTGGCATTTAATCTCTCCAGGTTCCTCTGGCGTGGTTTGTTAGTCGTTTTCTTGATGGAAACTATGGCAACGCCGCTGTGTGGATCTCACTCATCATTGGCCAGCCTGTCGCTGTGTTGATGTACGTCCATGACTACTATGTCATTCATTACGGGACCACTACATAGAACATACACACTTTCTGACATGAACCTGTCGGTGAAAGCAGCAGCATACAATAGTTTTGGCCTAATGGATTTTTGCACTATAGAGAAATGAACCACATTATGTCAGGAAGGGATTCTTAGATCCTGAGAGGTGATTGCTTTTGAAGAGTATTCCTCTTTTATTAGGGCATACCTTTGAAATCACGTCCGAAGTCGCCACCTGCTGTTAAACTTTTCAACTTTAAACAAACAAGTATTTAATTGCTAAGGGGTCCTAAAGTTGCCAAAGTGGGTGATTGATAATTTATGAGCTAAGGTTAGTTGCAATATATTAAATTATAAAAGCACTTTGCTGCATTCAGATGGTGAAACACTGCTTGTAAGCAAACCCCCCTTTTGTTCTGGAATATGCGCAACAAATGTGAACCACTGCCAAACACAGAAGAGGATCCCTTAACAGAGCCTTGTATTCAGAGGCAACAGATAAAAGTTGATGACAGAGCAATCATTTGTTTCTACAAGCCAATGCTTTAAAATTGCAATATAGGAAATGATCACAGGGAAGTTTAAAACGTTTTTTACAGTGTACATTCTGAAACCCTCCTTTTGATCTTGCAGTTGTTGTAGTACAGAAATGTGCATTTGAAGGATTTTTTTCAACAACGATTTTAAGGCAGGAAAGTAAAGAAAGAAACTAAACAATGAGGGAGAAACTGTAGAATTATGTTTTTGTTTTTATTTGTACAATTGTGAACCTCCAGGCAGCCTTTCCTCTTCTGTTTCTCAACTCCAACGCCATCAATGCAAGCTCTTTGTGTAACAGTACATGCTGCAGGTGTTATCTGTATTGCTCTTTATCAGAGGTTTTATTTTATATTTAGTGAAATGTTATGTGTCCGTACAACAGTTACGTTGCACTTCAAACCAATGATTTAATGTGATTTGAACTGATTTGAACCAATGAATGTGTTTGCACTTTAAAGAGATGCATGCTGTTGACTAAAGCAATAGATTTTACAAATGTATTCTTTAGGATATAAAGGAAAATATGTTTTGTTAAAAGAATTTGTATGCTTCGCAATTTGCTTGTTGATATTTTGTTGTTTTATATGGTGGACTTAATTTGATTTTTTCTTAGGTTAAAACAGCAGCTGCAGTGGAAATAACGAGAGCCTTTTCATGCCACAGGTTTTTCAAATTCTTAAGAGGATTTTCTTGATTAAAAAAAAAGATGCCAATACAAAAATAGCCATACAATAGTTAGTTATGCTGTGCTATTTTGCTTTTGTTTTAATCTGTTTTCCAAGTACACAGTGAGAGTTGACTGATCATGACAAGTAAGATCAAAAGTCCTCTTTTCTTTCCGTATTGAACACATTTCAGGGAAAACACTGTTGTTAAATTATACTACCAGTTATCAAAACTATTGAGTGTTGGCATTCCTTATTAAAATGTGCCTGCTGTAAAACTAAGTTGAACACGTTATAATCATATATAGACTTATTGTTTTATGTAAAAAAACAGAGGCCAAATACACCGTAACCTTATGTTCTGTAGGCAATAGAATTATATTTCATTTTGTGAATTATATGGGAATTGAAGACTTACTGCACATATTTAAAATACCTGTCCAAATGCGACCTAACTCATTAAGAGTTAAACACTTTTCTTTAAGCAATATTTTTTATGTATTGATGAAAAGAAGATGTTATTTTAGAGAGCCATACTATCAGTCGGTCTTACCCGATTTTTAAACAAATGTGACCCAGTTTAAAATCTGAGTGAGCTTTAAAGAATGTGAGCAGCGGATTGAATGATTTTATTTAATCTTCATTCTAAAGTATTGTTTTTCTTAAGTAGCACCTGTAGCAACAATGTTTTGAGCATTATATTCACAACTCATTTCTAAAAACTGCTTCGGCATCATCTTCCCAAAATGCAATATGCCTGTTTAAGTACATTCTCTCTGTAGTTGGGTGGGAAAATAAAATACTTAACAATACAATTACTAGTCGTTGATATCAGTAAATACTGGCAAAATCCAATGGTACGAACTCATAATGTAAAAATGAATAGACATGTAAAGGAAGCGTGCTTTTCTCATTTAGAGTGAGAAACTGGTTTTCTTTTGTGAAAAATGTTTTGTTTACACTTTTTTCCTGCCATATTTTGCTTTACTTGGGAGAGTTATTGAAATGTAAAATATAAAGTCACAGGCTGAAGTCCTGAGTCTTAACCACAGCTTTAGGTTAGATATGTTGCATCTCCTTTTGTGTTCATTTATTCACCTAGTACTTCCTGTTTTCACACTATTACTGTACTGTGTCTGTTCTTGGAACATGAGTTGAAATGCTGAAGATACAGCTCCAAGCTAAACTGAAGTTTTGAAATGAATGCAATACTAATCTGTTCATACTGTACACAGAAATCCAAAGTTAAACAAAGATTATACGTTTTTTGGGAATGCAAATCATTTTCATAGCCTTTCACTTGAAATGATGTGTGTAATTTGATAAAGATTATTTATATTAGAAGAAAGGACTTGTCTCTTTTTGTTTGCGGTTGTATATTTGACAGACATGCACACGGATCGCCTAATTTATTTTCACTATCTGCAGTCAGAGTAACGGCAAGATCAAATCAGAGAAAAATAAACAAAACCATTTTCTGGAATAACGTTTAGGTTGAATCCCTCAGCCCTAACTGAACCTTTATGTTATTGGCAGGGAACTGTGAAGCATCCTTTCCTGTTTCCCATTATTTGCCAGCACATGGCTGCAGGAAGATGGATTTTCTTTACTATTTTGACTATTGTAAGATTTATTGATGTGGACCTAAAGATTAACTAATGTTATAGATTATTACTATTATATTTAAAAACCTGCAGTGTGCAACACCATGATGTTGGATTAGTACATAAAAATACTTTATTGTGCAGAAAGCAACAAAAAACAGCAATCAAAACTCATAACTCAAAAACTACAATATTTTTAAAAAGTTTCATCACATGTTTACACACAGTTATATCTTAGAGCTAAACTCCACATCAGCTCAAGGGGAACGGTGTAGGGTGAGAATCCTTACTGCTGCATGAAACAAACAAAAATGGAAGAGTGTTAGATTCACACCTAAATATCTATCATCTTTTTAAATCAACTGTAAATGTGCAGACATAACGGTGTGGTTTGATGTGGTGCATGTCAGTGTGTGTTTTACCTTGGCCTTTTGGTTCTGGACGGGCAGGTAGAGTTTGAACTCTGCTGGGAGCTCGTCCTCAGAGTACAGTCTGTCTGAGAAATACACTCTCCTTATTCGACAGTTAGCGTGGATCTGAAAGAAAAAAAGGGAATATTGATAAAAGGAGTATACAATCTGACACATTCACTGTAGAAATACTACGGTCACACTAGCAACAGTGCAAGTAGCATCTGGAGACAGCTCGCCCTTTTTCTGTACACTCACCTGTACACGCAGTGTCTCGATGTAATTGGTCCCATAAGCCCTCCTGGTGAAGTCCGACAGGTTGAACTGAATCTGGTTCCAGCCGTCATCCAGCCTCATGGGCATCGTGCAGATAAACGGCTTCACTCGTGTCGTGCTTTGATAGTTACTCGCCCGAAAGCGCCGCCGAACGTTTTTATCATCTAACACCTGAATGTTGTAAAAGATGAAAAGTTTTAGTTGTTCATTCCTGCCACCAAGACATGGAACTGTTTTGTATCTGCAAGAATGTAAACCTCACCTGGACTTCAAAGGTGAAATACTTCTTGAGATTTTTGATGATCATAACGAGAAAAGGAAGCTTGATTCCCAACGTCTTCTTAGGGTCTGCAGGACATGTTATATATGTAGTACTGCAGAGAGAAGAAATTAAAATACATTCAAATAAAGGGTGGTGAAGGAGTGACTAAAGCTTTAATAATGAGTTAAGCTGAGCTGAAACATTCGGTTATAACAGTCACAAACTCACCTGACGTTTGTTCCCTCAACTTCCAACACCAGTGAGTGGATGTCATTGTCTGTGATTCTCTTGATATGACCGTTTCTTACCTGTGAAAGAACAGACATGGTATTTTCACTAATTGTAAATAAAGAAACCAAGCAGTCATATTGGTTTAGGATTGGTTCATTAACTTCGAATATATCAGTTTAATGGTTTATGTGTCAGATAATGAAAAACAAGGAATAGCAGTACAGAAATGTCAATGATATGTGAGAGGTAGTCTTAGGTAAACGTTTGTTACAGGGGACTTGTACATGACTGAGTATGTTTATTTTAGTTAATATTTCTATCGCATACAAAGAACAGGGCTAGGACATATTTGATCTCAGTTTTGTGCTATAGCAATCTGTATACAACATTGCGAGTTTTAACTTAATCTTACAACAGACACTTATAAATAACATTTCAAGGTTTTGTAAGTTAGTTCATCTCAGAATCTTGAACAAAGTGCATCCTGCTTTGTTGCTATACTTAACTGTTGCATGGCAACTGCGCCTTTTGGTCCCCCTGCATTAGTTATTTAAAAAATACTGAGAACTAGGGGTTGTCAAATGTTGGTATTTTATGAGCAATACAAGACCAATGTTTTACTTCCAGATCAATGATTATTGCTTTGAATCATTACTGTAACCTGTATTTAGATTCAGATTGTCAACAACAGGAAATGTCAACCGGGTAGAAACTACCCAGCGCTCTTAGCTAAAATGGGGTTAGCTAACTAAATCAAGGATTTTATCTTAACGATACCACTTGATCAAATTAACCCCTTATCAAATTAACATAGTAAGCTTCTAGTGTAGAGTTGACGGGGAGAAAAACCCATCAATCTTCAACAGAGACGCTAGCGCTAGTTAGCTCTAGCGCGGCTAACGTTAGCTAAGGAAGCTAGTTATAATATCAAGTAACTCTGCTCACCTTTTTATCCCATATCTGAAGTGGTTTGCTGCCGATGCTGTATAAAATAGACAAGAATCCGCTTTGAAACGTGTTTTTAAACATCTTGTTTGAGCTTAGACCACAGTGTCTTTGCACATGTGTTTACGTCTAATAACTAAAACTGTTGCCAGCGAACAGGTTTACATTTGTTTACGGATTTAGTTTCCGTCCCCATCGCAACTGGTTCCGTGTGGTACAAAATAACCAGTTCCGCTGTCAGAAGTTGAAACGTTTTGGTTACACCAGACTTTTCTTGTGATATCCCCACACGTCCTCATTTGGGACGTGTAAAATTAAAGAACAGTAATGTTCACCTTTTTGTTATTTTGGTGTTGCTAAGGAAAAGAAGCTCTTGGCGTTGTCAGGTCGGTTCTTAAATGGCAACGCACCTCGGTAGCCGTGGCAACAAAAAGCCTGACTAATGTTTCTGTCTATGACAGGCTACAAAATACACATATGACAGATTAAAATCCCTGTATTCAACATATTTAAAGTATATTTATACATGTTTGTTGTTAATTAAACGTTGAAGCATGCAGTATTCAGATCCTTTAGTTGTAAGAAGTAAAATTGAAGGACAAATGATACATTTTAGAAACCTTACATCCATAGTCCAAAAGTATGCAGTCATAGGCTCCTCAGACTGCAGTGTGCACTCCGTTACAGGTAAACGTCCTGCATTGACAAATGTGTAAGTTAAAATCATACAAAATTGCTCTTATATGCTTTCTGTGCAAACATTCCTTTTAAAGCGATTAAATAATTGTCTTAAGAGTAAAATTACAATATTTCACCCTGTGAGTAGTCAAGTAGAGGTTGGCTTTCAAACTCATTTGTTACATAGAGTTTCTGTTTTACAGCCGAAGCAAGGATATTAAAGCATTGTTTCCAAACTCATTTTATTAGTCTCAACAAATCTCCTATATAGCCATGGGAGAGATGATCTGTGCACTACTAAATTGACTTCTGAAGGTAAAATAGTTGGAGTTCCCATTTCTTAAACATAGAATAACGAACAATCTGTAGATATTGACTTTCTACACAAAACTATTTTTTCAGAACTCCTTTCACCTATAATCCCATAAAGTGTCAAGTGGGACATCCTTCCTCTCTGTCCCCAGCACTTTAAACAAGCCACGCTGGAATAGATCTTTCAAAGGTTTTAAATATTTGAACAAGCCAAGAAACAGTCAATCAAACACAAGCCAGGACCTTTGCAAAATGACATCACCAGCAATGCAACATAAATCAAATGTGTTTTTATTAGTTTCATACGAAGGAAAGATTAATTAATACAGTGGTATTCAGGCTGTGCATGGATTGATTATCTATTGGTCCCAGCAGGCACAGGCCCAGCAACCCAGCGTGGGGTCCCTGGTTATAGTTCTCCTATAAAATGTCACTTAAAGAGACACGTTGCAACCACAGGAACTCAAAATGAACCCAAAAAAAACCACAGAAAATTACTAAAATCAGACATAACAACAAATAGAACAGAAAAGATTCCAAAATGGCTGCAAAGACGAAAAAATGACCACTGAAAGTACAAAGTTTGTGTGTCCTGCTGAAGATGTAGTGGGGCTTTTTGCATGTCTGTGCCCAGAAAATCTGCCAATTGTTTGACAGTTTGAAATATAATGTACACATCCGAACACACATGCACCTGGACATAGATAAAAACATACACAAACACACTCTCTTGAGTGGTGGCCATTCTTTACAGTTGTTTATGTCACTGCAGTTTATGAGGTGCTGCTTCACTCCAAATAGTACATCTTTCTTTAAATAAATGTCAAAAGTCCTGCTCTCCCGATCTCTCTACATTTGTGTGTGTGTGTGCGTTCGTGTGTGTGTAATTTTAATTAAACTAGTTCATAGGCTGGCAGCTTCTTAAAACTGTCTACAGAAACAGTTGAGATTTCTTTATCCACTTCTTCACTGTATTTCCCCTCGCTTCTCTCATAGAGTCTGGGATATACACACTTTAATATTCCTCAGAAGCTTTCAGTTTACATGTAGGACCACCCCAGAGAAAGCTTTAAATAACTTTACTGAAGACACACATTAACTAAAAAGTCCATTACAGTCTCTTCTTCTTTTTCTCTCACAAAGAAAAGAAAGTGATTCTGTGTGTGACGTTTTGCACTTTTTCTCTAATTGTTTGTTTACTAGTCACTTAACTAAATATTATTGCAGATGCTGCTTCTCACCATCCAACTAGCAGTTGCCTTTATTTGTTGCACCTTTATTGTGATGTAGATCATTTTAAAAGTATACAATTGACAGCAATTACTCCCTTAAGTGTTTACTGGCACACCTGGATTTGGAAGGTTTTTCCCATTCTCCCTTTTTGGACTCTATTGGAAACCTTTCCTTGTCTCAACAACAACAAACAACATTGCTTTTAATGTACCTTTCTTGTGTGTGAGTCTTGCTTTTTGTTCGAAATCTTGTTTTACTGAGCCAGCCCACTATTTTTGTATTTGCCTGTCTCCTATATCATTTAAATCACACATTTAAACATTCAAAAAGGCAAGAAAAAGAAAGGGAAGAATCTTATGTATTTTTAGTTTATTCCTGCATTGCACTTCTAAGGGTCAGGGGGACGACATGAGAAAGAGATGAGGAGGAGGTCCAGACGCCTGAGGAATCGTCCCACCCAGCGGTGTTCACATCTGAACTCATTCTCTTTTGTCTACAAACCGACTACAGAGGATACGTGGAGACACCAACTCTTGTGTTATCATACATATATAAACATCATAACTTAGACAGGTTGTGGCTGGATTTTATGCACAAGGATATATTTACTTCTTCATCTGCCTTAACAAGGTAGGTTTCAGAAACATGATCTTCCGTGGTATGTAAATAATACTGTTATGTGCTGGGATTGACTGATTCCAGGTTAAAGTAAGTTATTTCTAATATATAATCTTTATCATTTAAATGTGCTAGCTGCTTAATTACAATAATTTGCACAGCATTTCTATTGCATGTGGATATGAAATGTACAGTAAATGGCCAAATCTGGAACCAGACGGCAGAATGCAGCTATATTGCAGACTTTCAATCCATGTTCTCGGCCATGTTTTATGCAAGTGTCTATGTGATGATGAAGAGTGGAAAGACCTTCCCAGACAGGACGTGTTAACAGATACAAGATCATCCATCTCTGGTTAATATAAGGAAAGGAAAGACATTTAGGAGGTCTGTCAAATAACACGTTTAACAGGGTAATCCATTTATTTTGGGTTAAGAAAGAAGGAATGAAGTCTGGATTTAAAAATGGAAAAACGTTCCCTCAGGTGTCAGGATGGTGAAATATCTTAATTCAAACTAATTTGTTGAAATATCACATTACAAGGTATAATTGAGAGAAACGTTTTCATTTTTCAATTTCAATTCAAACATAAATTTTCCATCATTGACATGAAAAGTTTGCTGCTAATATTGAATCATTTAAATAAATTATGTAAAACATGCCAGTTGCCTTTTATGTGAAGTTCCAATGATACTGTGTACTCTGAGTGTTTGGTGAATTACATCACTCTCTTCCTTTCTTTCTTGAGAGAACACTCTTTAGTTGGAAATGTTTTGCAGCTAGCATAAGGATAGAACACCAACACATTTTGTTTATTTGATCGGAATACTTTGTAAGTATCAAAGTTGATTCTTGTTTTTTGCAAAACAATGAAATCACTATTTATATGAGAAATGTCAACAGATGAGAACTGAGCAAACTCCAACAGCTGCTGAAGACCATGTAATAAGTCTGAAAACCCAGAGATAGATTGAGATATCTCGAAAGTTACAGGACAAATTTCACAGCACATTTTAATATACATGTGGCGTTCCACTTTAGATGTAAGCCTTATTTTCTTCAGTTTTATCTGTCATCACATCCTCTCAGCTCGACGAGACTTCCTTTAAAATTCTTGGTCTATTTTTAGCTTAATGTACTGTATGTTACAGTTAACGTTAACCCTTTCGAAAGTGAACAGCATTGGCCTGTGGATGACTTTAAAGCCTTCGCTCCCTTAAACAGGATGTGTCACATTCATCAAATGTATGTGACTTGTTCAAGACAAATTGTATCTCATGTTCAACACAACGTGTGTCAGAAGTGTGTGGAAAAGCATGGTTAATGTGAATAATGTACTCTGTGTTTAAAGTAACACACAAGGTCACACTCCTTACTTTGTTGAAAGTGTCACATCCTTTTAGAGCGCATATGAAGATGGATTTAGTCATATCTACAGTACGAGACAACGTTGTTTATAGGATGAGGATTTCTAAAGTCTCTATTTGGATAAACTTCTGCTGATGTTGACCACTTTTCATCCCTCAGGGTCATTAATCGTTCTTTTAGTTATTAGAATGAATGTGTCTGCTCACTTAGCTGGAATATGTTGCATTGTTTTAAGCCCATTGGAGCACACTGCATCACTTTAGACTTGAGCTGTTTGAGTCTATTTATTACACAGCATCTATGGTTAAGCCATCTGTCTCCATCAAACATTATGGGAGTTCCTGCCATTAGTTTAAATCCCTGCTCGAAGATGCTTTAAAAGTAGAGAGCAACGGCACAAGTTTGGAAACAATCCTGATATGCTTTTAGTCTTTACACTACAAACAATTGGGTTCTGGAACCAAAATCGATTGTCTTGTATATATTTCCAATCCAAAAAGTTACATCAGTTATTCAACTTAGGAAACACGTAGTAAACCGTAACTGTATGCAGATGATCTGTTACTATTCTTAAAAACTCTCCCTACTGTGTTTTTCCGTCAAAAAAACTAAAAATGCTTCCTCTTAGATGAAATCAGACAGTATTTTGCACATGTTTATCTATCCTTACAGTATGTGAACAATGCATACATTGTTTGTCACCATTTATGCTCAGTAGTCCCAAACCATGTCAGGATTTCTCATGGCAATTTGCCTAAACCTTGGAAGTACTGTGTGACATGGATAAAACAAATACTTATGAATGTTGGATTGTTACCGTAGGATTGAAAATGCTTATCCAGCCTGAGGCAATTATCTCCATTATTAGTGTTATTTTAGATCGCACACGTTTGTATTTAAATATCACGTCAGGTGTTTGTCACATGGGTGTTGTTTGTTTGCATTTAGTCCACCTGTTTGCCAGTAATTAGCGTGACAGAGAGGGTGAGCTTGCTCAGACATTTTCTGTGGACCGTTTGGTCCCTTTTAAGTTATTGTTTGTATGAATTATCAAACATTGTTAAACTATAAACTTCAGTACTGACTTAGCCTCTAGCGAATGCTCATTGGGAGTTTTTTGTCGCAACAGTTACATCTTTCTACTATTCTCAAGGTCAAGAATTACTTTTCATGCATTTGTGATTTGAGTCTGTTTTCCAGAACTAGCTTGCAAAACTCAAGCCTAGCTAAAATGTTATAACTTACTACCAGTTTAAATAATAACTTACAAGCTCCTAATGGGACGAATAACTTGATTTTTAAAAATATATTTAAAGAATGGTACATTTATAGTGGCCACATTGTGTTTCCAATTCTACAGGTAGATAATTCAACCCTTCTCCAGCCAATCAGACACCAGCCTGCCATTCATTCATCCTTTTCAACCAATGGAGAGCCTTCTCACTAACAACAGCTTCACCTCCACCACTGAGCCCCCAATTCCCCTTTTGAACCCTAACCCAACCAACTGCAGCTCCTGGAACCAGCAATGGGGGGCACCATACCTGCACAGGTTAGCCCACCTTGACATGCAGCTCTACCAAGACTTCTACTCTGTGTGGGTCACTCTTATGGTAAGACCATATACTGTCAAAAAGAAAAAAATGTAACAAAATAAACCTTGATTTAGTAAATATGATCAGTGTTAAAGACAGAATGTAATTATAAATAAACACTTAAAAGCAGACTCATACACTCATACACACTCTCACCAATACACACAATGTGAATGAAACATCCAAAGTGGTATCTAGACGGCTGATTCTCCATTACTCCCTGCAGGTGTGTAACTGTCTGATGCTGGTGGTCGGTTTGGTCCTCAACAGTCTGGCTCTCTATGTCTTCTGTGGAGCCTCCACCAACTCCTCTGCCTCTGTGGTTTACACCATAAACCTTGCTGTAGCTGACCTGCTGGTGGCGCTGTCATTGCCTGCTCGCATCGCTCTGTACCACAGTGGAGGGAGCTGTTTGGCCTGCTCCTACGTTCACACCTTCAGCTACTTTGTAAACATGTACTGTAGCATCCTGTTTCTGACAAGGTATGTGCGTTAGACCCATTTATAAAACATTTTAAATGCAAACAAATTATCAGCAAAAACCTCTAATCTAAGATTGCCCTTCCACCACTTAAGTATCTGCGTAGATCGGTACCTGGCTGTCGTACATGCATCCAGTACTCTCCATAGATGCAGGACCCCAGGAATGGCCAGGTGTGTCAGCGCCACAGTTTGGTTCACTGCAGTTGTGGTCACCTACTCTTTCCAGGTGAAGACACATGCACTACAAACACATAGATATATCTTTAAACTGTTGACTAAACAGAACAAAGAATTCATCTAAAAATAAAGGATGGAATTCTTACACTGCTTCCCCCTCCTCTATTTCAACCTTTCTGAAATGTTGATGAAAAGGAAGAAATAAGAATTTAAGTCCTTCCTGTTCCCCTCTAGTGTTATCTTCCATTTTTCCATTCAGACCACATTCTGATGAAGACACACTCTTTCTTGACCTACTTAAACATCTTATTTCTCTTATAAATATCAAGGGGAAAGTGTTTGTGTTAATGGAAATGCACAGTTTCTTTCCAGGAAAGTGTAGTGTGGTATCATTGGCTGACCTTAAACTGCAACAATTTTAGTACCAGTATAAACGTGTCTCAAAGACCTATTAATGAGGTGAAACATTTGGCACACTTTGGTAGATTGTTCAGCAATGCCTGAGCACTTTTAAAAATGTTGAGTAACTTGACTTTAAAGAAGAAAGAGCTCTGTAAGACTGTTTGGGTTTCTCTCACTCTAAACAGACAACTGCACTGGAGTTCAGCTCCTCCTGTGTGCTCCTTCCTGCGCTCTTCTACCTCATCATCCTGGAGTTCCTACTCCCCCTGTTGGCCGTGGTGGGTTTCACTCTGCGGGTCGCCTGTTTTCTCTCCTCCAGCCACGGCCTGGTGACCCAGCAGAGCAGGGCGAGGAGGGCACGTGCTGTCAGGCTTCTGGCCACCGTCCTGGTGGTCTTCACAATCTGTTTCACGCCGTTCCACGTCCGGCAGGTGCTGGTTTACTTCCGGGTGGAAGTCGGAGGGGAGGGGCTTGAGCAGGAGGCGGGGCATGTGCTTGCCTACCACATCACAGTAACCCTAAGCAGCCTGAACAGCTGCCTGGATCCAGTGGTTTACTGCTTTGTGACTGACAGCTTCAAGAGAGTGTGGGGGAAGAGGAGGAGAGGAGCGATTGAGGGGGACGGTGAGGCAGGGCACACAAGTGGGGGAGAAGGGGATAGGAATTCAGTGAGTAAATGTCCAGGTACGGCTCTGGCATTAGCTCACAGCGTGCTCGCACTCACCTTCACCAGCTCTCCACTCTCTGCTGCCAACATGGAACAGTCAACTTAAACACAGTCCAGAGAGACACATAGAGATAAAGGTGTCTCTCCTTAGGCTAACAATACCCAATGCACATGTACATGCACGTTAGCCCACCTTCACACAAAAAAATAATTTTCATAATATTTCATATTTATGTTATTAAACCCACACATTGTTTCCATAAAAAAAACTCCAACAGGGACCTGTGTACTGCATATTCCGGTAACTGTCCAAATAAGGCCAACATACCAATCATGCAACATTTCAAATTAACCAAGTTACATGGCAAAATGACTTTGTAAAATAATACCTAACATGTATTTGCTGTTTTGGAATTCCGGTCATTATGTAAGAAACATTTACATCAGAGACACTGTAATACAGAATGAAAGCTTGAGAGCCAAACAATAGGAGTCTTGAGTTTACAGATGGAATAAGCTAGAAGCAAAGCCCTCCGGAAAACTATAAACACTTGTAGCAGTTAGTTTCTCGAGTACACAGTGAAGCTCTCCTTGTTTATCATTTTAAGTGCCTAAATGGTGTATTGTCGTCAGTGTTACACAGAAAACGGACATCTCTGAAACACTGACTTGTGAAAAACAAACCCCTAATTTAGTGAACAAATGCTTTATTTTAATTTTTAGAGACATTTAAGAGGACATGATCTCTGAGTGAGAGTCAGGTAAGGTTTGCAGAATATGTTGTGTTTTTTTGAATATTTTGCATATTTAATATATTCGTTATTTGATACCAATTTTGAATGCAAAGCAAAAGTTATCCTGAGTAAGATGTACAGAGCCTGTCTGAGTTGTTCCCCCAGAGGACAGTATCACACCACAGCAGTGTCTCTCACCTGTGTATTTTGTAGGAGTACATTAAATTAGAATAAACTGTCATAACAAATTCATCCATATCCTAATTTCAGAATTTGACTGTTCAGGCACAAATGTCTGCTGCTCATTCACAGTTAAATATCAGAAAATTGGCCTGTGCACATCAATGTGTATTGTTTCTTTGTGTTCTTTCAGCAGAAAATCAAAAGAGCAAACATGTTTTATCCAAGGATGAATTAAAAACAAATATTGATAAGGATATTGTCTTCTCATTGCAAAGTGTTTGGTTTTTTAAACGAAAATTTGGTCAAAATTGCTACGTGGACTTCAGCTGTATTCAACTAAAATAAGATGTAAAAAATGCTGACATTTTTTTATTGATTACATATAAGGGAATAGCTGTTTCACATAAATCAAATAAAGTGTAAGTCATTGCAGGAAACTGAGCAATTAAATTGAGCAGTATTTCCCTTTAAGCCCCCAAGCGGGACCGCAGGTCATTACAGTTCACTTAATGTAGCCTAATGTTTTGACTCTGCAACTTCACACCTCTGCAAATACACACACACACACACACACACACACACACACACACACACACACACACACACACACACACACACACACACACACACACACACACACACACACACACACACACACACACACACACACACACACACACACACACACACACACACACACACACAATCAGCTCCTGTGGTCCTGCAGTCACATGATTGGTCTTGGATAGGACCTGATCATGGACACACACACAGACACACACAGACAGACACATACACTGCAGTTTCAGGTTCCTTCTCTGGTTTCCCTCTGGAAAGAGCGAGAGGCTGTGACCATGAGAGCAAGAAACAAAGTTTTCTGATCTCCCTCTCGTCTCAGCGGTCTGACCACCAGACAGTATTATGGGTAAGCTCTGAAGATGCTGAGCTAGGATGCTTTTGGCCCTAAAAAACAAGACGAAAGGTTAAAGTCTTCCTAAAACTGCTGACAGGCAGGCTACTTCACCAGCAGTCACATGAGAAATCACATATAACACATATGAAATGTTCATGGATATGAAAGGTGAATTACTCAACTTTGCAGTAGTGAAAAACTCTCAGCAGTCTTTCAATTAAATGTATTTTTTATGTGAACCTTGGTAGGTTTATTCCAGGCTTTTAATATAAATTGTATCTTTGCCTATGGATGTTTTACTTTCATGAACCCAATTATTAATAGGATCTTATTTAAAGGAACGGCTCCTGGATTAGCTTACATTCAATACTACTATGAGTGAAAATGACACCTTGTTCAGAGCAATGAGTAAAATCAAAGGAGGTTCAAAAGTGTGTAATGAAGCGGCCATTACCAATTCATAAGTCATGTAAACGTAATGTGTTCTCCCTATTTGCCTTCTTTATTTCATGCATTTCATCCTAATTTGAAGCTATTGTGAATAACTTTATATTAACTGCAACTTTGCAGAGATCAAAAAGTGTGTTGCATGATTATGATTTAGTTTTACTGCAGCATATGTGAATATGTGAAGCTTGCCATCACGTGATTTGGGTTTCTAACACTATAACACTTTGTTTCTTGTAGTTGGCGAGTCCAACAAAGCAGACACGATAAACCTACTCAGCCCCCCCACCAGCAGAACATGTTTAAATAAATACGCGAAGGTATTCATTTGCCCTAGAGTTCTTTGTTAATAAGTCCCTTATTATTCTCACATGGTCTGAAATGTAAAATAATGAAAGGAGCCATTGTTGGTTTAATTCAGAACAGATTTTAAAGGTGCGTTCCATACAGTGTTCATCCAGAGTCCTACTTATGAAGGCTCAAGCATATTTACAGAACATAGAGATATATACAGTATTTATATAGAAAACAAAACTACTAACAAAAATAATCATCTTTTTATAGCAGCAAAAAAAGAAGAAACTAAAAGAGAAATATGTATATTTACATCTTTTCTTAAAATAACAAGGCATATTATATAGTACACTGCGCATACTTTCCCATTCTTTAAGTATTCTTCTTGATTTAACCTCTGTGAGGATCAACGTATATAGGCATCTATCTCCTTTGTCATTAACACAGTTCACTGAAGGCAGAAACCACACACACACACACACACACACACACACACACACACACACACACACACACACACACACACACACACACACACACACACACACACACAGAGTCTGGCCAGGTTGGACTAACTGTACGGCTGCCACGCTGCTGCCACTGACAGCTGGGAACAAGAAACAGCGTCTCCACATTCATTCAGTGATCCGGACGGTGGAGCCAACATGGCTGCCACTGAAAAAAGTGCAAAGGCCAAACTCTCATGTGTGGCTCTGCCGTCAAATTCTAACAACAACAAAAAAAAGACATTTTCTAATTGAATTAAAACACCAGAACAGAGATGGTAAAGACTCGTAAATAACCTTTCAGTGTTGCAGCCAATTGCAAAGTACTGAGAAGAAGAACTCAAAACAAAACACTGAGATGACGTTTTAACACACTCTAGCTTTACATGTGAACAACTATGAGACGACTAATCTTTCTCTCACACACACACACCCACGCACACATCTGTAACAGTATATAGAACAATTTAGTCTTTTGGAAACTAAAATCCCAAAAATAAATATCAACAGTTATTGGTTTTCTTCCTTTTGCAAAACACTTCTGTTTTTTTGTTTTGTTTTTTTAAAACCTATTATGTGCAAGTTCTGTGCAATGTCAGGCTTGTCAAACATCAAAACAAAAATTATTTCAGCTGAAATCACTTGACATTCATTGACTTTTTTTTACATTTAAGTCACAAGATGGAACCAAAAGGTAGGAACTCAATCTCCCAGCAGGCCATGATGCTGTCTGAACATTCCAGAGTCTGCGGTAAATAAAAGGCTTGGGATAATAAGAACCAAAGAAATAAAATCAAAGACTTCCCAATGCATTGGAAAAGAGACACTCAGGTTGCACTTCAAGTATTTGAGGCCTGGAGTTTCTCACCTACACTTCTAACAAGGAGGGTTGCTCCTGACGACACGTGACGCCTGAAACTTCACCCATAAAATGTGCAAAAATGTTAGAAAGTCTCATGCTTGTTGAGGGTGTGCTGACCCAGACCGAGCACAATTCTTCAGCTTAAAGAGTACATGTTGGTTTTTCTTTACACGTTTTATTTTCAAACTAAAAGACACAAACACCCAGCCATGCATTAGAAAATACATCCCTGACCTATTAGGACAATAAAGACAAGAGCTTGAGTGATTTTTACAGAGTCATACTTTGGTGTTCTACACATGCATATTGCTGTTATCACATGCAAACCTCCTAAACCCAATTTATTTTTTAATATTCATGTTTGTCATTAAACGGAATTGTTTGTCCATTATTTTATCAGAATATGTTATTGCCCTATTTGTTACAGAAGCCAAAATGCTTCTGTACCTCCTCCTCGTCTTTTGTTATCCCTGCATTTTTTTTCATCCCAGCACCAAAGAGGTGGTCATCTCTCTGCTCCACTATGGGACTGACTGAATGTACCTGAAATTATGGAAGGAATCTATTCTGTTAAAACTCTGCACCAACATCCATTCAAGTGAAAAAATAACATTATAAATGAGTGAATCCTCTTCTACAACTCAAGTTAAAAATAAGAATTTTCTGTTAAACGCTATAATAACCCAAAAATAAATGTTCCTTCCATCAAAAAATGAACTCACTGCATTAACATTTCAATTTGCGTGTTTCCGCTGATAGAACTGAAAGGAAACTGACCCAAACCTTAGCATTTGAACCTGACATGAAGGGTAAAAACTCCCAGATTGTACCACCATAAACAACCCTTCTCTGCCTGCACCAGCCTCACACACACTGCTCTCCACAGCTGATTAACAGAGGCTGTTATTACAACAAAAAATCTGATTTGTCAGAAAACAAGAAGACACAATCAAATCTTAAATCTCACATTAAGTCTTTTTTACAAAAACTTCTTTAAAGTCCTCTATTACAGCCTATTAAAACATTCCAGGATTATATAACATTATTGGCCAACACTCGTTATCATTCAGTATTAATACAATTTTAGTTTTAATTTATACAACTTTATTTCTGATGATAAGCCTATTAGTCTCATCACTGTGTATAAATGTTAACAGCGTTGAAGTTAAACTAAACAGTTTTAGTGTCACCTACTATCAACACTCTCCTACGACACTTTAAGAAACCAATTGAAGACGTTTGGTTCAAGAAAATGTTATATTCTGGTCATGGGGTAAACTGGATTTTTTCTTTTTGGTAATTTGGTAAAGTATTCTGGTTATTTGATGTTTTTTCAGGAGACAAACTTGTATCGGTAAAGTTGTAGTTTTATTCTGAAAAAATGATTGCCTAAGTTTGTATTTTTATTTCCAAATTTGCAACAATTCAAATGTCTCTTAGGTTCAAAGATCTAAAAGAGCAGTTTGGCATTGTGGGACATATACGATCAATATATATACTCTCATATATGTATACTCTATATTTTTATATATTTTAAGTGAACACTTCCTAATTTCATTCCAATTTCCTCTTTTCAATATGCAATAAGCATAAAGCACAAATGTAATAAGCATCAAAAATACTATATATACTTTATTTGACCTTGTACAATGGAACTAAGACAAATAAACCAGGAGTAAGGCGTACTGTAAGTCCTCCACCGAGGATCACTTAACAAGCCGAAACCTGTTAATATAGGCTACTAAATCTCAACCCATCCATCCATCCATCCATCTTCTCCCGCTTTTCTGTCAGGGTCGCGGAGGTAACAGCTCCAGCAGAGAGCCCCAAACTTTCCTTTCCCTGGCCACATCAACCAGCTCTGACTGGGGGATTCCAAGGCGCTCCCAGGCCAGCGAAGAGATATAATCCCTCCACCTGGTCCTAGGTCTACCCCTCGGTCTCTTCCCAGCTGGACGTGCCTGGAACAACTCCCTAGGGAGGCGCCCAGGTGGCATCTCAACCCTAGGGTATTTATTTTGTTTTTCTTACATTTTATGTTATTTTCTTTCAGTATATCCAGGATCCATTCCAAAATTCTTTCATCCCATTTCAGACAACAACCATGTCCCCAAACAACTGAATCCAACACACCAAGAGGATTTCAAATCAAGGCTTTTCTAAGTGCTGTTTAACACTCTTCAAAACAATGGCTCAGCTAATGTGCAGTTAGTGACAAACATTGTGCCAACTTTATTTTCTAAAACAATACGCAAGAAGGTAGAGAAAGAAAGAGAGAGGACAACCCAACACCTGTCTTCTTCTCTGCTTTTCTAACATGCAGCATGTAGGATAGTGTAAATTATTCAAAGAAAACAAAACAGAAGCAGCATTCTGGGCCCTCCATAAACCAGGAAATAATATTTGGGATTGTAATGCCCTGTATACTGCGCGTATTGCATTTGCACTCTTTCTTTCGTGGAATTTGACCTTCAATACAGTGGCAACTTTGCCCTGGAGTGTAGCCTAATCCAGATCAAAATGTTCCCCAAGAACCAGGCTTCTGGCTCTCAGTTTCAGAAATGCCACTTCTTAAAGCTACTGTCGCAGAGTGCTGTAGAGTGTGTTATTGAATTTGGTGAATACGTCAGCAGACACAGCAGTCGATCTCGTCAGCATCATCTTAGCAAAGATTTGATCAAGCAGATTCGACAGCAAGGAAGAACAATTTCAGCATTTTCGAATGATTGATGCTTCGAGGAGTAATGTTCATCTCCAGCGTTCATCCTTCACGTTTTCATTCGATTGGGTTGACCCCAGATAAAGAGGTGTATGTGCGTGTATGTATGCGTGCGAATCCCCTGAAGTTTCCTGTCCAGGCAGCTGCTCAGTAGCACCTCCTAGAGGCCCTGAGAAACAGAGACAACCTCTCCTTAAAAGCATGAAAGTCATTTCTTGATGACCCTAAAGGATCACTCAAATGTCAATATGGGCTGAGTGGAACTAATTTCTGTGTTGGCTGAAACAGCACTGGGATCAAATGTTTTTGTTTTGTTGGGAGAGCTGGTCTGGTGCGACACTGGTCCCTATAGATTTAGTTTTTTTTCAGCAAATCAACAAACACCGAATTGAAAAAAAAGCCAGTCAAAGCTGAAAAAAACAAGAGTGGAACAAATTCACACGAGCCGCCGTCCTTGATTATTTGTAAAGTGAATTTAGTTGGTTTAGCAGCAATGTCGAATTGAGCCCACCCATCACAGAGCAGACTCATTCTCCGTGTGAGAGGAAGTGGTGGTGGTGGTGGCCTTGCCCTTCTTGTTGAGTTTTAGGAAGCTGGGTTTCTCTGTCACAACGGTAACAGCCATTTCGTCACTGTTGGGATTTTCCAGCTTTGTCAAGAACCGTTTCGAAGCTTTGGCTGAATCCCTATTCCTGTCAATCATAAATTAAATGATGGTTAGGACTGTGTTTTAAGCATAAAGGAATAGTTTGAAAAATATGCTTTTTTGCCGAACAAAGGTTAGCTTAATTTAGCATTAAATTCTGAAAGAATTCACAATAAATTGAAATTGTTACTTTTGGACAACGGTGTTACCTCCGTTTCCAGTCTTTTGCTAAGCTAACACAAGATATTATAGCTTCATATTAACCATAATTAGATGAGTTGTATCATCTTCTAACTAATCATTTTATTTCCTGAAATGTCAAACTTTTCTTTTAATGACAACAAAGGCCAAGACCAGGTGGTTTTCTCACCCTTGGTTAGGAGCTGGGTAAATGACTAGGAAGAGGGCGGTGAAGAAACCGAGGAGGGAGCCCCCAGAGGCCACCATGGGAATCACACGGACGCTGCCAACAGCCTCGACGACAGCCCCCAGAGCTGAGGCCACCAGGATCTGACTAATGTACACCTGAAATATGACACATTATAACATTTACAGCATTATATTTTCACCTTGACATATATGTATATCTATACGGCCCTGGAAAAAATTAAGACAACACTTCAGCATTACCATATTCTCTTGTTTTGTTATTTATAGGTCTGTCTTAGAGTTAAACATTTTTGAAAAATTTGTATTATTGTATTTTATAAACTACTGCCATTTTTTTTTGTGTTGGAATCCAACAGACACTGGAATGGCTGCCATACATGTAGAGATAAAGACTTAAGAAACACTTGGAGTGGTCTCTCTATTTTTTCCGGAGCTGTATAACTATAAAACAAAGATCTCATAAAGTGAAGTCTCACCTGGCAGGATAAGATAGCACAGTCGATGCCAAAGCCTCTCCGGGAGTTACCAGGACTGTGCCTGATGTACTGCAGGAGGAAGAGACAGTAACAGATAATGAAAGCCAGAACAATAACAAATATAGCGACATTCTATCTAACCATATATTCATTCAGTATGCAGTCCATGGCCATTAACATTGTATATTACTACAATACAATACAAGCAATTTCATGTGGAATTTGTCTGTACCTCTTTTATTTCGTGATACTGTCCCAGCAGAGCATATGGACAGTAGGAGATACTCATGGAGATGATACCCATGGTGCTTATCATCACCATCGAAACATACACATTAGGGAAGATTGACATGACAGCAGTTCCTGTGAAGGGAAAATAGATAGAAATTAACTTTGTATCTGCTTTATTCATTTTTGTACTAATTTATTGATATACAGGGGTTTATACCTATGGAAAATGCAAGCGTTCCCATGATGTAGATTACTTTAATACTCAGGTCAAAGTTGTCAAGGTACTTCTGAAGGATAGCTGGAAAAGGGAGATAACTTGAATGGTCAATAAATAGTTTAATTTAGAGACAAAGTGCATTTTACATCCAGAGAGTTACCACTGAAACCGAGGTGTATACAAATATGTGATTGCTTTTTACCTGAACATGTAGCAGCAGTCATGGCATAAATAACCAGGCCCCAGCATCCCATCTGAACTCCTTTGTTATAGTCCTCCAACAGAGTAGAATTTACAGGAGCCTGACAGAGAGAAACACAGCGTTCATGTGTATTTCTGAGCTGTGGATTAACTAAGGCAGACTTACTGAAGATAATGACACATGAGAATATCAGAATAAAAGTGAAGATAAAGTTAGACAGGTAAAAAAGAGACAAAATTTGCATGGTAACTTCTTTAAAAAAAAAAATTCAAACACACAGCCGTGCAAACAAATTAACAATTTGTTGACATAAAGTCTAATCATCTGTTAGGGGTTTCATTTATTCATTTGTTTGCTAAATGCTGGGCTGTTGTCAATAACTTTGGATAAAAAAAGATTATATAATGCAGCAGAGAATATGTTTTCTGGTTAATTAATTCACTTACGGTAGGATCTCCATGGTAGATGACTTGACCCATGAAGTCAGTGAAGAAAACAGCCTCAGCGATAATGGAGAACCAGGTGAGAAGGTGACAGACGCACAGACGCAGCAGCTCCGGAGGCATCTTCAGCATGGACATCCACAGCAGCCGCACGGTGGTCTCAACCTAACCAAAGGCGACAAGATCATACAATGTCCACCCAAAACTAAACACTCTGTTAAGAGATAGGGCTAATACAACTGACTGAATTTCATCCTCACCTCTCCCTCTTCGCTCTCGGTGTCCCCGCTGGAGGAGTTGGTGTTTGCGCTGCGGTGCCTCCTTTTCTGTCTGTGCCTCCTCCTGTGTCTGGCCTCCACCTCGCACAGGTCGTTCATGCTGCGGGATGGCTTGATGAGATAAGCGGCATTGGCCCGGCGGTAGCGTTGGCTCCCCACTCGACCGTAGTAGGAGAAGGTGCAGGACGGTTGTCGGTAGAAGATGTGACGGTGACGTGACTGCCGCATGGGGGCTCCAGTACTGGCAGCTGGAATAAGAAACATTATTAACATTAGGTGAAGGGTTATGTTTATCATACTTTAGAAATACTGAGGATAGGGGAAGGCATCTCCTATCCCTTATAGGAACAAATATCTCTCTGTTTCATTTAAATGAGGGTGAAAAACCAACCTTTGACCATTCCAGCGCGATGTGCCTGTCCTTTAGAGCTCAGCTCGTTGTTGCTAGTTCTATCAGGATTATTCACACTGGCTAACAGCCGCCCGTTCAGTATCCGCTGCTCGTTGAGCTGGTTGTTGAGCAATGCCTCCTGACCATCGTCATTTTCCATTTCCTGCAAGAAAGCTGAGAGGCGGGAAATCCTCGGGGTGTTGGTGTGTGTTTGGTGTTTGTTGGTTTGGAGAAGATCCTGACTTCCTGCGCTGCTGCTGCGTCTGATGTGGCCGAGCTGGGGGGTTGGAGTGCGGCGATTGTAGTTGAAGAAGTTACCAGCGGTAGGAGGCGAGCCGTGGTGGGGTGAGAGGCGGTCGGCGAAGATGGATGGCTCTAAGTGGCACAGGAACAACGCATCATAGTCCATGTGGTCCAGAGTGGCGTCGGCCATGGCGAGGACACTGTCACTTTTACCTGGAGACAGATGAGGAGAGGGTTGATTAGTTTAGATGTAGTGAAAATGGCTGGGCCTGAACATCTATACGTGTATGCTTTTTTAGTAAGCCGAATCACTATGTGAAGATTTTTTTAGTCCGTCCAAAGCCTTAATAACCGACAAATGTTACGCTATGCCAACACTGAGCCAGGTCTAAAAGTCACACAATGCAATGTGGTAGTAATAACCGTATTAAAGACATCCGTTTTTTATTTGACAGATTTTCTGTCTTTATGGGTTGTCTTCTTTTGTTTGGCACTGGTTTTCTTGTTTTTTTTTACGGTGTGCAAAAAAACATGGAAGCACGTGAACAATGATATTCACTTCCCACAGCTGATTTGAAAAGGGGAAAGAGGCAAGATTGTGTGAACTTACTTCGTACAAGCTCCATCTCTAGAAAGTCCATGTCCATATCTCCATGCTCTGATAGGTTGTCTCCGTAGGGGTCATTGAGGTCGTAGCTATCGATCGTTTCATTTTCTCCAATCAATTCCAGCTTGGGGGTGAGAAGTCCATTCCTGCCATTGGTCAAAGGTAGCGGTTTGGTGCGATCTGGACTCTCCTGGTGACAGGACAGAAAACCAGTCTTTGGGTCTGATTCACTTGATAAATTTGTGCAAGTGCAAGACAAACACACACACACACACTGTACCTGGTCAATCCTGTCATGTTGGGGCGAGTACTGCTGCTCATCAATGCTGAAGAGATGTAATACCACAGAGATGAAGAAGAGGATGGCAGCGAAGAAGAACAGGATCTGCTCCTGAGACTTGAAGGCTGCACCAAGGAAAGTGTGCGTCCAGTCTAAACCACCGAGGGCGTAGCCGACCGCACCACCAAGACCTGCACACATGAACAAAAGTTATGATAGACGTTCAAAACATACATAAGCAGTCAAGGATTGCATCTAATCTCAACTTCTCTCTTCCGAGAAAAAATAAAATGCACCGTTACATTAATTAAAAAGCACAACTACAAAAAAATACACAATATATTTGTTCAGAAAATGTGCAATATTAGATCTTGATGTTGTTTATTGCCAGGCCACCATCGATATTACACACAATATTTACGTGCATTATTTAAATCCTCTAAATGTATTAATGTGTTAGCAGTACCCGCTGAGGCAGCATGGATGTTGAGCGCCATGTCTTGTTCGTCGGAGTCCGCCACGTCTAGCAGGTACGCTCTGATTGGTCCCTCTGATGCGTCCGCACTAAAGTCCAACACCACCACCCCCAGCACTGTAAGAACAATTCCTATTGGTTGTCTCCCCTGCTCGTCACCCATCGACAAACCTAACAGACAGGTATGGACAAAAAGTTCTTATTATACAATGTGTGTTTTTTTATTATTAAACAATAAACAAACTGACAATGAAAAAATCTTTGATGAAAGACAAAATGAAATACATATTTTATAAAATGTGCATATTTATTTGAAAATTGCCAATGTGGTATGTATTAAAAAAGATAATTTGTGCATTATGATTTTTAGATATTGACAAATAGTCAATTTACCCAAAATACAAATGAACACATATTTCCTTCTAATCATAACGTCAATTTTGTTCATCCAGATTTGAATGTTCCCATCACCATTAAGAGGGACAGCTGAGAAAATATGTTGCTTGATAATAATATTCTACATTTAAATAGGTGAGTCTGTGCTGTACATTTTCTGATGAATAAACTTCCTGATTTGTTGATATCTTGATTTGAAAGCATAACGAACACTTTATTGCAATATAATCTGAATTAAAGCCTCAGTTACAGCAAATGTACATCAATCAAAATATATGTAATTTTAATTTTAAAATATAAATATTTATGGAGGAAATATGATCCCCATCACTCTACATCCGCACACAAACATGTGTAGTTGCTCCACCGATGTGACCCTGGTCAAATCTACACATGTGGTCAATAGTTGATTAGTGAGTAACAACTGACGCAGAACAAAAACACAAAGCCATACACAGATGGGTCACTGCACATTTCCCATACAGCTTTGCACGATGTGTGTGACCTTGTGTGTCTCATTACATCTGTGACCCGGCCTCACGCTGCTCGAGGGCCTCGGTGTGAAATTGTATGAATGTTTGACATGGGAAAGGTTAGTTAGTAGCCTATGTATAAAGGTGGGTGTGTGTGTGTGTGTGTGTGTGTGTGTGTGTGTGTGTGTGTGTGTGTGTGTGTGTGTATGTCAGAGAAAGAAAGAGAGCGGTGTGACGCAGCATGACTTTACAAACTGATATCAATTAACGTCAGCGAAACAAACGTTCTTAGAAAGAACAGCAGTGTGTATGTGTGGGGGGGACAATGGGGTGGCACTACTAGGCAGGCAGACAGACAGGAAGTAAATTGTGATCGGTGGAAAGGGGGAAGCAAACAGGAAGCATTTCCCTGTGAACTGCCTGCTCCTGTGTTCCCATGTCATCACACACAAATACACAAACGCAGGTTACTACAGTTTTCCCATGTCACCCATGTGTTGTTCACACACATTCATATATATATACACAACCATGAAAAGGTTCACTTTTGCTTATTCTTTCATTTCTCCCACACAAATACAGTTCACTGGTCTTTTCCCATGTTAACCCTGCTGGCAAGGTGCTCAAACACACACAGGTGCCCTAAAACGACCAGAGTGCCAAACACTGTGCAGAAGAATTGAAGTGTTTACAATCTGCTGACAGAAAACATTAAAACATATTTCTCCTTTGGCAATTCTGTTTTTCTTTCTGTTATTATTCATTTATATTTAACGTTATTTAAAGAGGCCCAATCTGCTAGTGTTACACCGAACATTTTCATCTGTTTACTCCTTATTTGAATATGAAACATGTAAACTCTATTAGATCTGCAACAGTTAGTCAACTCTTTGATAGTTGTTAAAGTAATTTTTATTCAAATATAGAAGAAAATACTATCTTCAGTTTTGTATCTCAATTAGGGATATTTTAACACATTTTCTCAGTTTTATATATTTTGAGAACTGACAAAAAATACATTTAAAGATATCGCCAGGAACTTGGAAAAACTGGAATAAACAATTTGAACAATGTTTGGACTTTTGAAAGGCCAAGTGAACGATACAGAAATAATACCGATGTGGGTTGGGTGTATCATTATTGTAATTAAAGTTCAATAACAATAAACGATTGTGTGGACAAAATAAGCAGTTACATAGCACTTCCTATGATTTGTGTAAAACAATTCTAGTTATGAGTGAAATTAGGGCCAACTTTGTTACCATATGATCATATTTTTCATTTATATTTATTCTGCTATTTATTGAAAGGTGTAATTATTACCTAAAATCTAACTATCCCATCCATTGTAATAATTGTCTTTACTATATCACTGCTAAATCAATTGTGCATCCCTACAATTCAGACCACGTGGGCTCTGATAATTGAGCTCAAGAGTACTGAACACCAATTTATCAATTATAATTTATACTACACTAATTTGTCACATGGTTGAGTTCAGTAGTACTTGTTGCCATAGTACCAGCAGAGAACTCATCCAAACTTCCTACATAGGCTTGATTTAGGATTAAATCTGTAAGCTTTGATACGATGATAAAAACACGAGGTATAAAAATAGCCGCAACACCAATCAGCTAAAACGTGTTGCAGCATCAATCAATTCACTGCACGCTGATGACACACACCTCACCCTTCTGTAGTCCCTGTGTGTACTGTATGTGTGTGTATGCCTACGAGTGTTTGCAAAGATATGGTAATGACATTACAACGGTAACTACGCTGATGTAGCTGACCTGGAGATCAATATCTGTTTGGCATGATTGACAACTTATCAATTTGATTGATTGGATTGGCTGAATGTGTCCTTGAAATGACATTTGATGACGTTACAAGCTTAGGGACAGACTGAAGGTATCAGTCGTCTTTTAACGAGGACAAAACTCAATAACAGGCAAGATTGCACTGCTGCTAAACCTGTTCTAGTTAGAGGAAAACAAGCATCTTTCAAAACCCCATCAAAGAGTAACATCCACCTCTAACTGCTGCATCTCCAGGTACTCCTGTGCTGTTTACAAGTGTTTGACTGAGGTATTATGCATACATCTGCTGGAAAATTAGCCCTTTTCTATGCAAATGAGCCTCATGGTGAGTTTAATTCCCAAAGATCAGCTTTAATAGCCCCATGGTATAAGAGGGAAATTATGAGTGTTTTCAAAGAGTTGGTTTAAACTGAAATGCACCTAGGCTACCAAGAGTGGTCAATGCCGATTGTAAAAACAACACATTTATTTTGGGATGCTGAGACAGAATGCAATGGCAGTTGTGTGTCATGAGAAATTACTAAGCTCACATAGTTTTCACTCAGTCCCTGATACACACACTTTTAATTATTTTCCTATTTAAACACTTAATAAAATAACGAGTTAACACACTCACCTATCAGCGATCCATTCAGAAAGAGTGCCACTCCTAACAGTGTCCCGATGCAGAGGGCCAGGATGAAGGGTCTCCTGCGGCCCCATCGCAGAGTGCAGCGGTCGCTGGCAGAGCCGATCAGCGGCGTGAACATGAGGCCGAGGACCGGACTGAGGAACCATGTCAGACTGTAGTACTGCTCTGGAAGACCTGCACACAGACACACAGACGGATATTAAGTTAAGGACGGAGATGTAGAGAGCTGTGAATGTAATTCAGACAGATGCCATAAGATAACCAATGAAACGCTGGGATTTGACATTGGATTTGTTCTGTCATCCACTAGGGGGTGCAAGTAACATCCTAATGTACAGTATGAGTGAGATGTCCCTCTCAAATAAAGTGATAAAGTAAACTAAAAAATAACCTCCTTGGAGTGTGCATGTCTCAGGTAAAGTAAAAAGCAACATAAATAAACAGTTGTGTTTGAGTATAAAAATGCACCTAAAAGGAAAAAGGAGAAAAGCTATGGCAACACACTGCAACAGGAGTGCGTGTCTCAGATTCAATGAGTGTGAAAAGTGCTCTGGATTATCACACAAAAGGACTGAAAGTGCAACACCTGTGTGCTGTTTGTGCAGAGACAACAAGAAACATCACTTTCAGTAGTTCAGGTTTATTCTGATTATGGGCTTTCATAACACATGCAGGAAACAAAGTGTTTTGCTTTAAAGTCTTGTTTAATGTTCCTGTCATTTCTGACTACTTGTTCTTGAATAGATTCATTAAACTTATGGATTTAAAGACTGAGAATCCTCCTATGAACCTTTTTTTTTCGCAGAGCAAAACAACATATCCACTTCCTTAATTGAATAAATTGACCTTGAACACTGTTGATGTGACCTTTGTTACTGAGCAAATATTGTATTATTTTGAGCTTCATCTTTCCACAGCCGGAAAGCAGGTGAGGAATACAAACAGACACGTCGCACGACAGGATCTCAAATTAGGAAGGATTAATGGAAATAACCATGTATCTTTAGCTGTATACACACACACACACACACACACACACACACACACACACACACACACACACACACACACACACACACACACGATGCAAAAGTGGAAAACACAGTTCTGTACACATGCTGTCATTGGTGTGAATAACATCAGACAACACCTTGACAGACCTTTCAACAACAAAACCAGTTCTTAATTAAGTCCTTATATAACCTCAGAAAAGGAAAAACACCTTTAAAGACACACACGCACGCACACACACATTTATATGAGATGTCACATAACCGAGCACAAACACCTGTCACAATCACTTTTTAACGCAACAAAGACCATTATCATCGTGGTCCATCCTTATTAATCCTGCCTTAAGATATCTTAAAACCCATGATATGAAATTCTACACTCATTGTATGGTATCATCATTTCCAAAGTTTGTTTTTGTCTATTAATTTATTCAAAACATTCTTCATACTGAAATAATGTTGTTGCTATTTCTATTGCTACTCATGAGACACTGATCTCATGTGCGTTTCCACATTAATAAAAACAAATAAACATGTAATGAAATCAGCCATTACAAGCCCAGAGAATGAAGAGGAGGCAGACAGTCTTTTAGCTGAGTGAAGTCAGCTGAATCACTGTTAATTAAATCAGGACTTTACCATTGTCTGGCTGTCAACCTGTTGCTTAAAGCAGCTCAATGAAAAAGACAACAATAACATTAAATGCCTTTTGGCCGCCACAGTATCACTATCTTTAAGAGACAGACCATTAAATAAAAAAATCTACTCCTGGAGTCTGTCTCACTCTTGATAAGGCCTCTGCCTGCAGTTTGAAGCTACGCCAGCCTTAGTTGGCTCATATAATGAAATGCTCAAGGTGTATTTCTCATTTATCAATTCTGAAAAAGATTTGTGGTAGTTAGTTTCCTTCTGAGTGAAACACAAGTCGGTGCAACTTCAAAAGATTATCTGTTTAAGTCATTTCAAGCCACAATCTGCAAATACTTTTTATTAAATCTACTACCATGCTGATGGAGAGAGAGAGGGCCTGATTACTGCAGATCGATATGAGGAAGATCCCACTGATTGTTCATTACTCAGTTAAGTAAGGAGATGGAAAATGGACGGAAGTAAAAGGAAAGCCAGTTTACGGCAGCTAATTTGATTGAGACAACATTAGGCTCTTATACATTTACAATGCATTTTCATACTTCTCAAACAGAGCTCTGTTATGACATGAACATCAATAACTGAGTGGCATAATATCTAATTATCAAGAGCTTTTGTGAAATGTCCCCACCTCAAGCTCATCCATTAGGAGACCTTGAGATCAGACCAGCTTCTCAATACAGAGTTTGAGGTGAGATCTGCTGACCGAGGACGCACAGTGCTCATTTGGTTGGTAAATTCAGGAAAATCGTGCATGACTCAACTCAGTCAGTGTCTCTGAGTTTCATGTTATCACAGCTGTTGTCAGCATTTGATATTTTCTGAGAGAAGGAGTTTTTTTTGCAGTCATGTGAAAATCTCCCGGCTGCAATCATGGTCATTTTTACCGCTGTTTGCAAATCACATGTTCCTATATTGCGAGAAGTATGGTCTCTAGACCTCTCACAGTCTGAATAGTCAGAAGGTCAACAACATCGCTCCCAATGAAAAAATAACAACTGTGTAATGTTGTGATTTCGATAAGTATTTTCCTGTCTGTATAAATCATGCTTGAAAGTCAACTTATGTAGTTAAGGGTCATTGGAGAAAATGGCACTAATGCGAACTACAGTATGTTACACAAAACACTTTCTAACAAGTTTCAGCGTTGTACCCTCCGAAACCAAAGCAGTGATTTAGTTGTTTGCATAAAAATGTTTCAGTAAGCCTTTAAAAAATTACAACCTTTAGTTTCTTTTTGGTTTTGAGGATATTTTTGAAAATGTTGCAAAAGTGCTGCATTAATAGTTTTATATATTTATGTTTTCTATTTTTTCTATTACTTACTAATTAAATAAAAAATACAACATTTGGGAAATTTAAAAAAACCCAAAAAACATGCGGTTTGAAATAGTATTTCATATTAACATGTTGCCAATTGTTGTTGCCATGATACACTTTAGAGTTGCTTGTGATGGGATGTGTTAGTGCTTGTCTTCATCCAATCAGAAATATAACTGCAAAAGGTTTCAAATAGATGTTGCAAGGTCAAAACTTAGGCCTTAAATATAGAGACAACTTTTCCAGGAAGATAGGTAGGCCCTACATGAGATGTATTCTAAGAGAATTATGTAATTATGATTATTTTAGGATAATTCTTTCCCTTTGTTTGTTGGTAGAGAGTAGGGAAAGGACAACAAACCTGGAGAGAGACACACTTAAAAGGTACATGATGTACATCACTGGCATTATGTCACATTGGCGCCGTCTCTGCCCTCACTTTACAGGTCCCGCACAACTGTTGAGCTCTGCATTTTTCACGAGAGGGCTATAAACAAGGCTTGACCCCTGTCGCCGTGGTGACCAGGTCTTGGGAACCCTGTCACTACGGAGACTACATCACCTTCACTTCCTGGCTCCTTATAACGCTGTGTCATTCACACAGCGCTTCCTGTTGTGAGGTTTCTCTGAACTAAGGAAAGCTTTGTTTCTCTCCGTTTATTCCCACATTTATTTTTATTCCCCCCTTTCTGTCTAAAACACACACACACAGCCAGACAGACAGACACGCACACACAAACTATACATACCCAGAAAAATAAGACACTACTATGCACACAGGCAGCCCACCTATACAAAACACACACACACACAATACGTTTTAAAAGTCAGACGGTGGCACAGCCATAAAGAAGGCGACAGCAGATAGGGATCTGTCTGTAGGTTTGTCAACATCAAAACAGGAAAAAACATTTCTATTATAACGGTTCCTCCCCAGAAACACACACACACACACACACACACACACACACACACACACACACACACACACACACACACACACACACACACACAGGGAACAATACTGAGAGAATCAAGAGGCAGGAAGTATTTCAGAAAAATAGAACGAGAAAAGACACGGGGAAATAAAGAGAGGAGGAGTGTGAGAAATTATAAAGATGAAGTCAATTTAAAAAAAGGAGAGGACAAGGTGAGGGAGGGTGGAAACCTGGAGGACAGAGAGGGGGAAAAAAACGGAAGGATGGAGAGACAGACCGAAAAAAAGTTCCTATTCACGACTGTGAGTGGTGATGATTGATCGTGGGAAAGAAAAATGTACAATCTGCTCCATCTATCATCAAAGCACTCATTTTACTAAACACACACACACACACACACACACACACACACACACACACACACACACACACACACACACACACACACACACACACACACACACACACACACACACACGGAGTTCAATGTGTGACTGTTGGAAGTACAGACTGCCTATTCTTCACATCTATTGCGCTGACTGTAAGTGTGTTTTCTCCATATAGTGCATCCCCTCAGGTATACACCCACACAAAAAACCTCTGTGGTTTTAATTGTTTTCCTAAACATTACATTTTTGACTACACATTGCCTGTTTGATTCCCGGTGAGTCTTTTCTCAAAATCGCAGAGTGTTAAAAAATACATCTCTCAGAAAAGACCCGAAACTCGACATTGAAATAAAACAAATGTTATAAACTGCAGACAGAAATCTTGAAAAGGAAGTTCAAACAAATGATGCCCAGTCTGCTTTGGGAAAAAGGTGTGACATCAGATGATACAAATACTATGAGTTCTAACATAGCTGCAAATATTTACAACAGTCCCCCCTTGTCTTCAGGAAGTCCTGAACAACGATTACTGTATTTCAGTTTTTTGTACTTTGCACTACGATTTGTTTTGAAATAATTTCCCTCAAGCTACATGAGGTTTGAGAAAAAAAAACTCCTCAGCTGTAAAAAGTGCCCTCTGTGTTCTGTTGTTCTGCAAATGATTTAGCACATAAAATCAAAAATATGTCTTTAATTTTTCGTAAATCTCACATAACTATTGATGTGGTTCCTGAGTGACACTGAGACACAGGCACAATTTTGTATGGAGCCGGCTGGACATCTGTAATGCGCGCCTATCAGGTCCACTAAAGTTCTGCTTTTTCATTAACTTCAAGGTCTTCAACCAGAATGAATGTCTCACATGACTACAGTGTATGGCCCTTCAGTTGCTCTGGCACAAATATGTTTGTTGTTCCTGAGCGCAGGACTAAAACCTTTGGTAAGTCAGCTTTATTCGCTTTTATTGCACGGGCCTCTACAGAAGTCGGCCTGAAGATCTGAGAGCTGCTGGAAGTGTTATCTGTGAAGCTGAAATGATCTGTACGAAAAGTGCAACAGAAGTAAAGTTTGACACTTTTTTGACAGGATACTTTAAATATTGTTGCCATCTTTAATCTGTAAGATAAAATGGCTTATTAACGGCCAGATAATTAATAACTGTATGTCCAGGCACATCAGATTACCCTGAAGTTAATAAGACAATAAGTTAGGACCTACTTTTCATTGGACTGATGAACGATCCTATGAGCTTGTTATGATGTGATCTTAAATGTATTTTATTTGACCATCATTAATGCAACAGATTCTACCACCAAGCACTGTCTGTGTATACTGACACTATAATAGCTTTCTCTTTATTCCACAGAGCTCTATTACGGTCCAAAACTATTAAAAACACACATCTATGAGTCACGACATCGCACTGAGAGACATGTTCCTTTATGAACACGGGCACCATTTGGAGTAATTCTGGCACAGTTCTGCTGCTACTCATACTTATTTTTGCACTGCTTATTAATCAAAAAGAAGTTCCCAGTACTTTCATTTTCTTTCAGTAATGTTTGCTAAATACTACAATGCCAAGCTTTTTCATGAAATGACTGATGAGTGAGCTGCGTTTAATGACCTACACATTCCCTATGCTTTAATCCATTTTCCTCTTGATATTTCCACGCTACAGCACAACTGCTTGTTTTAAAAACAAACATCTTAAATCCCTATCTTTAGTTTAGATCATTTGAATTACACACTGAGCACAAATGCACTTTTAAAAGCTGTAATCATGTGACAGTTGTGTCTTTTTCACTCTATTTCTATCTGGTTTACTCCTCATGAAGATAATAATATTTTGTTTCCTATGTTGTGAAACAAAACCAGCTATCTCCCTATTCCTACCTCCCTCACTCTTACCTCCCCTTCTCCTATCATTCCTCCAAACAAAAGTACAACATCTCCTTCCAGCTCCTATAAACCCCAAACTGAAATCAAACAATCTCACTATTCCTCATAGCCAACAAACATCAACCTCATTCCCCACTCCTTTCCCTTTTATCTCTCCGCTCTTTCTGTTCCCATCCCTCCCGTTTCCATTCTCCCATAAACACAAAACAATCCTTTCATATCCTGCACTGGCGTGAGAAAACCACCAAGAAAAATGACAAGCATCCTAAAAAGAGCTGGAGAAATGGTGTGAAAGTGAGAGTAGGACAGAGGTCACAAAAGGGAGAAAGTGGGCAGGAAGAGTGAGAGCAAGAGTGTGAGGGACAGAGAGCAGGAGGAAAGGAAAGGAAATGAAAGAAAAGGAAAGAAAAGGAAAGGAGGAAGCAGGTGTTTTGGATTAAACAAAACATGTCACAAGCCACAAGCCTTCTGAGAGGAGGGAAGAAAGCAGGGAAATGCCACAGATTGACTTAAATTAACTAATTGATTTTAAATATTAACATCAATATTCTATTATTGATAAGCTTCTGGTTGACGGTTTTATGCCAGCAAAAGCTAAAGGCTGCAGGCCATTTGTGTTTTGCATCCCCCAACTTCTTTAATTTATTTTTTTTTGTTGCCTAATTTAAACCAACTGGTCTATTTTGGATGATCTGTGCTCCATAATCCACTTTTATTAAAGTCGTAAAACAATAAAACATCGGTTTGATTTCATTTTATAGGCAGTGTAAATGTTGAGCTAACAGGTTTAACACAGAACATCCTGCAGATACTTGTGGAACCTAGAGACCCAAATACTGTTGAGATAAAAGCAAATAAAAAAGGTACGGACATGTGCTACCTGCAAACGTTACCTCATATATGCTCTCACAGATTGGAGAGAGCAAAGGACAGGCACAGAGAGAGAGAGAGAGAGGTAGAGAGCAAGAGAGAGAAACATTAGGGGAGACAGGAGTGAGTCATTGGACTGCAGTAATACATCAATCACACACACACACACACACACACACACACACACACACACACACACACACACACACACACACACACACACACACACACACACACACACACACACACACACACACGGTCATCATTAACAAAGTGCCGAGCAGAGTGAAATACTGAACGATGTATGACTCTGTGGCTCAGCTGATGACAACAAACGGCAAATCAATTTATGCAGGAGTAGAGGTGGGGTAAAAAATCGCAATAAGAGAATAAATTAATGTTTTATTTAACATATATTTGGAAGTTGTTGCACAGAATAAGCGTTGTACTCATTTATCACTATTTCTTTACTTACGGTATCTGTATCCATCTTGTAGTTTTACCCTTGTTTCATATTGCAAGTAAACTTTTTACTGTCAATCTCTTAATAGATGTCATATAAACAAACGTATCATTAATATTAATGTATGTGTTTATCCTGACAGACTGTTATTGTCAGTCGATAGGGAGGATGGACACACACACACACACACACACACACACACACACACACACACACACACACACACACACACAGCTTTATATTGAGTGGAAACTGGTTTAAAAGTTGCCGACTCAGCTCATTTAACATAAAACAGGGCATTGTGTTATCCATTGTGTGTGTGTGTGTGTGTGTGTGTGTGTGTGTGTGTGTCTGCATATGGGATAAAAAAAAACACCAACCGCCCTCTCTATGTAAAAGGGTCACATTAAAATTGCATGAAGCCTGCATATATATACACACACACCCACGCACACACACACACACACACACACACACACACACACACACACACACACACACACACACACACACACACACACACACACACACACACACACACACACACACACACACACACACACACACACAGCTGCTTCTAGTCAGCAGAGTTATGTAACACCACTGCAGCAAACTGGCTACCTCCTACCGAGAGAGAAGCAGACCGAAGGAGCAAAATACATTTAAAGCGGGAAATCTGATCTAGAGAATACCAGCGTACAAATGTCTGATGGTGTTTATCCAGGTCTATTTTAATGCCTCTGCCAATCACATAATAGACCAGCATATGTGACTGACAGCAGGGAGGCGGGCCCTCAGACTGAGTCTGACCTATCACATACAGGAAGCTCCAAACTTAATGCTCTTTCACTACCAAAGCAGCGATCAATGAAACCAATCAGTACGTTATCCTGTGTAACCTTAAATATAGTAGGTCAGAAACAAGTCTTGTTATGGTGGTGCGTTCAGGTGCCAGTTCACAGAACAAATATAAAAAAGCTGGGTTGGTGATGCACAGGTTATAATTAAGGGTTTTTTCCTGTAACTTATAATGGACAATTGGCAAAGAACGTACCAGGTTTATAGTCTATAGTATAACTCTTTTTACATTATCTTAACGGTTAATCTCAACGTATGATTGTAACAACCTTAAGCAATGTTCTATTGGTTCAGTTCATGCTGACCTTGGTAATAATTAGTTCAACGCAAAAATGTACTTAATAGGCAGCTACTGTGTTGTTAGAAGTAATGTTAAAAAAATGTATATGCTCTTATAGTTTGTATGTTTTCAGATTACACAAGCAAATACAGACGGTGATGATTAATGCTTTTGGGCAAAGCACTGTGCTGTGGTCTTTAATACCCTGCTACAGAAAATAAACATATGGCTGAGAGTGAGCAGGCCAACATACAGCAATGGTGAGAGTTACAAAAGCCCACTACTTTACTCAAAGCAAATAAAAATGTGATATGTGACTGTACAAGATTAATCTGTAAGTATCCATCCATCCTTTTAGCTATAAACTGTCAAAGAGCAGAATGAGGGAGAGAGCAGATGTTTTTCTACTCGCTTCTTAAATACACACACATGAAATTACCCCAAGGCCAGCCATTACTATGTCACTCACTCACTGCTATTAGGGCTGTATGTGTGTGAGTTGTGCTGTTGAGTTTTATAGATTTTATACGCCGTATGACTGCTATACTACAGTCCAACTTGTTTTGTAATTTAAGAAAAATAAACTGATGTAGAGTATATAAACTACATGGAAACAATCATCATTTATAGAAAAAGTGTATATTCCATATACTGTACAATCCATACGGGCACTATTATGAGGCTATAACTAAGGTTATTGTGCTTATATTTTCTAATAATTGTTGTAATTATTTAGTTATAAGATTATATTATATAAGCTTTTTATTTTGAGTGGAAATTTCCTTGCTCTCATTTGACAGCCTGAGAAATCCGGGTGTGGTGTACGTGAAAGACCGGTTCTGAGAAATTCAACCACTCTGGATGAGGACATTTTTTTACAGCTTAATGTCCCATTAGCCCCGCACTGAGATCACTTTAGCGCTGCGAGGACACAAGCTGTTCTGAACACGCTGTAGGTGAAGTGTTAATGCAGTGTTCTTTGGGAGGTCATTTGAATCTTTATAAACTAAACATCTGTGACAACGCTCATGGAGGATGAAACCCTCTTTATTAGTCACATACATGCACACAGCAGAGCACACACAGTGAAATTAGTCCTCTGCATTTAACCCATCCTAGTACTAGGAGCAGTGGGCAGCTATCGTGCAGCGCCCGGGGAGCAATGGGGAGGGGGATTGGAGGTGTCCGGTACCTTGCTCAAGGGCACCACAGCAGGGCCTAGGAGGTGAACTGGGACCTCTCCAAGTAACAGTCCACTTTCCATATTTCATGTCTGTTTGGGGACTTGAACCGGCGACCCTACGATTCCCAGTCCAAGCCCCTACTGACTGAGCCACTGCTCATGCTCAGATCAGTAACCGTGTTGACACAGAATGACTCTTTACAACAACACGAAGGAAACTCCACCTGAGATAAGGACTTTACGAGTCAATTTGTAGATATAAGATCACAATTTAATTATATAATTGTTAAAATGACTTCTATTTTTTGTTAATTACAGAGTAGTGCCATTCATAGGAGAACAGGTTCCACAATCAGTAGTAGTTACTTCCTGGTTATAAGTTCAGTAAAGATCAGCCAGTAGTATTATATTATACTGTATAAATTGCGTGGAAAACCACAAACAAAACATTTACTTCAAAAGGATTCTGGGAATTAAGTAAATCATTGACTGAAGTAGACCTAGCAAGTTAAAGGGAAACGCCAATAAAATTAAAGCAAAACTATCCTCTGCATAAGGTTCATAACATCAGTCACTTTGTAATGTAAGCAGGCTTAAAACCCCATTTAAACTTTTGAACAATCAAAACAATAATTAATAAAAACAAAGTCATTTGCTGATAATTGTTTTTTGCGAGCCCCAGTTTAAAGTATTTGCTATTCCTGATGTTTCTTTGTCCACCGTCATCACCTGAGAGCTCTGTGGTGGTTTGTTTTTGATGACTTCACCTCCCTGGAGGGTGGGGGTTGAGAGCAATGCGCTGACAAACAAATACACACACACACAGCTCAGCATTCTACACGTATCTTACATTAATAGCTCACACATACCTGACTTGTCGCCTCTTGCATGGAAAAACATGCACACCCCTATGAACACACATAACATGCCTTTGTCTTGACCAATGTTTCTGCTGACTCTGCTTTAAAATCACAAAACAACATGAATGCACCACCGTTTTTTATTACTGCCTAACGATCCCCTCATGGTCCACGGACCCCAGATTGTGATTCACTAGACTGAATTATCACACACTCGTGTTGCTATTTGTTTTTTTGTACAGTGCATCAGTAATACACAAAGAACCCCCCCCTGCAATGTGGCAAGGTTGGTAAATAATCCATGGCAAAACAGTTGCGTGTCTCCGGGTTTCTACAGAGATGACATTAATAAATGAGTCAGTTACTGCAGCAGTGATATAATGATCTATAATTAGGAAGGCTTTAAAAAAGTGACTAGTCTGGTGTGTTTGTCTCTCTCTCATGCCCTGCAGAGGACTGATGATTGTGGTGAAAAAGCCTTGCGGGCATGTGGCACCTTTCCACTTTTTCTAACTTATCTCTAAAGTGATGTTTTTCTCTTTCCTTAATGCAATATTTCATGTGAAAGAAGATTGATTATTGTGCCAGTAGCTACCTCAGACACTCAACATTTAATCCATCTATCATCTACTCTGTCCTCCAAGTACTCTGTCCCACAAATTACTGGGTCAGATTATGGTGATTAGTCACTGTGTAACATCAATCCAGTCATTTATATAACTCTGTCTGCAAGGTCATCTGCTAGATTAGACCGGCGAACATGATAGGATCACTCTGTGGATTAGGTGACTTGGGATGCTAGCAGGGTCAATGCAAGATTAAGATGATTTGAAATTTTGGTTGATTTCTGCAAAATCAAACTTTTTAGGAAGCTAAAAATAGTTGTTTGCTAATGAATAAACAACAGTAGCATTTTGCAAATGACTTGACAAATGACAAATAGCAGATTGCATTATAACCAATTAAGCATACTGAGCTTTTATTATGAAAGCTGCAGGCGCTGCCAGCAGAATGCCGCTGGTTGAATGTGCTGCATGCTAACATGCTACCATTTAGTTACCATCATACGTGTCAAATCACAACAGATATAGCATTTTTTTGTTAACCTTTTGTGATTCACGACCCAGGCCACCATTGCCATACTCTTTTAGGATAAAGCTTTTGCATTCAGGCGAAATACTGTAGGTGAGGTGCTGTTTTCAAATGCTATCTATCTTAATCAGTGGGACTGAAAATGATCATTGACAAACTTAATTAAAAATGAGATGCATCAGCATGATCATTTAGTGCCCGCGTACAAACAACACTGTTATGTTTAACATTGGAAAGTTGATTGACGGAAACTGAGTAGAGTAACAGTCAATACACTTTTACAGTGAGCTGAGGCTTTCAGCTACATAACCTGAATAGAATTAATTTTCCTGTTGGATTGCACTAATCTCCTTTAGTAAAGCCAAGAAGGCCCCCAAATAAGGATAAAAATGCTGCAGAGCCTGGACTGTTTTGGAAACCATATTGGTGGCAGAGCTAGTGTTGCATGCACAGCTAGTCAGTCAAACAAGTACATAAACTAATAAAGATTCACACGACTATTGGTGGAAAAGCGCTGTTCCTCTCAGACCCTGCTGTCTTGTGACCCTACTAGACTGATGTTAGAGACATCTGCAGTCAAGCAGTGGTTACTGTTATAATGACCTTCCGTGACAATGCCCGGTATTTTTTGTCCAAAACTTAATCCCTGAAAGTGAAATACATTGCCTGTGCCATAAAATAAATATACAATTATTTAAACCTGTTTCTTTCTTAGAATCAGAATCAATTGATCCACTTAAAACTAAGAAATGTACACCTAAGTCAGAATTGTATCACCACAAAAACTACTTATACTATTGTAAAAATGAAATGTATTTTATCCTGAGCAGTTATTTAACTTACACAGCTTTTGTCTCTTATATCATCCCTAATCCAATGGTCCTAAAATACCAGCTTTTAGTAAGGAGGCTGTGCAACTGAACATGAACGCATCATATGAAAATAAAGATATTTTTATTAGTTTGTTGACAGTCCTTCCTTCTGGTATGTTTTCAAAAAGTGTCATTATGCTTAAACAGCTTCCTCTGTGTACACTTAAAGCTAAGAAAGCTTGTGGTTATGCAATACATCATCCTCCTAACCAAAAACAAGGACACAACACGCAGACTGTGCTCTTCCTTGTTCCACTCCCTCTCTCTTAATTCCTTTATCATCATCTCTTTAATTTCTCTCCTACTCTTACCTCACTTTCAGCTGCATTAAGTCAATAGGTGATGCTATTAGTCCAGACAACCTTTAAGGGGCCTGTAGTAAAATATAACTTGAGAATTGAAACTGCACATGGAGGAACATTAGGTGAACGTGTTGCTCTTTCTCAATTAACTTCTAATTAAGAGTGAAACGTGAAGACGCTAGATTGGGTAAGGTTATTTATAATGTCACACTTTCTTTTCTGTTCCTTTATCACTGGTTGGAAGAACGCAAGAGTAAGTTGTTAAAGGTGATGTGTGATTTGACTGGTTTATTATTTCAAATGTATGTCCTAGTATTATTTTTTTATATAGGGATTAACATGAAAACGAATGCCAAGCATCACAGCATGTTTTAGCCTGAGCTCATCTGTAATGCCATCCATTGCTGTGCCTTTAAAAAAACATAGCACTGAATGAAAATACACAAGAACATCTTAGGACAAAAACAATGAGTGACTGCCAGGAGCTCAAAGACAAAAGAGAAAGCAGCTCTGCATCTTTAACACAAGACCTTGTAAGGTAGAAGCTTTTTATCCTTTCTCTAGGTTGTGTAAATATGGGCTCCTTCACCAAACTATGTCATCTCCTCACACACACGCACACATATTCTCCCTCTCCCTGACCTCAGTGTTATGGGGTTACACACACACACAATGGTTCCACTCAGGTCGAGCCAACCAGCCAGCTCTCCAGCTAATTCCAGTAGCTACAGTCAGTCTCCAGCGTGCATGGAGCATTAACCACATGGAGATAGGGGGTCGATATGTGTTATCCCAAAACTTGGACTTCTGCCCACAGAGTTTGGAGGGAGATTTGTTTTCATCGCAGTTGGCCTGGTTGTTTGTCAGCTGGCTAAAAACATGAATCAGTCTGCACATCTGTTTTAGGCAGCAAGCATGAAAATATATAATGTTTCGATGGACAGGGTCGCAACAAAATCAAACCTATTAACCCGACAATAGATGTATCATTAGAACCGAAAATTGGCAAAAAGTAATAAAAAAAAAAACATATTTCCAAAATGCAACTGGGAACACATTCTGCTCTAGTTATGAACCAACAAAGACTTATCCCCTGACTCCGCAGTTCCCCCAGCTCCGAGTGGAATTTTTTCACACCTCTTAAATGTTACTGTTTTTGTTCGCACTCACAGCCTTGTTTCCTTTCAACACAATTTTGAAAAAATTATAATGTAGATCCACGTCTGCTGAATGTGTAAACAAGAAACTGTGTGCTACCAAGTTTTAAATTGACATATCAACCGAACAAGTGATGAAATTTCATTGTTGTGTTGTTAAAATATTGCTTATAGGTCAATTCCCATAAAAAATGCTGACCTGTTAAGAGTTGTGATATGGTTTAACAATGGCTGCAAACCTGAACAGAACATCTGCTAATATACAACAAATTACTATGAAATTCAAAGATGTTGCGCTCAGCTTGACTGTGTGCAATCTACTTAATAATTCACTTAGTTGCAGGGCAATCATCTCTCCAAACGATAAGCTTTGAAAGGTCAGATTGATCAGCAGTCTATTAACCGAACACTAAAAGACAAGCATTACTGGATAAACTCCCCACATAAGAGCTTAATCCCAGCAAGACACCAAATTCACAGCTCTGTTTATTTATTTCAGTGACCTAATCTGAGGCATTTGTACGTCTCAGTGGCTCTGAAATCTACTAAAACAGGCTCAGACACATCATGATCTATAAAAAAGTTGGTGAGGGCAGCTCTATCCGTGCTTAAGATAGAACAAAAACATTCAAATTTAGATTTTTTTTATGAATCACACCTGTTTTTTTAAGCTGATTGAGACTTTTGTTGCTGTAAAATATTATACTTTTCTTCAACACTTGCATGCAGATCCCACTGTTGTAGTTTAATCTGAAACTGTAATTGAAACCTAAAATTGGAAGTGTTTAAAAGCCTTCCTGTGACGGCTCATCCTGGGTGAGCCAGTCATGACTCACGGTGGTCACAGAGTGTCCTGCCACTCATGTCGCCGTGGTTATGTAAACTATGAGATCTCAATACACCACTGAGGGGGAAGAAGAGATTTGGAGAGAAAGGAAAAGAAAGAGAGAGGGGGGAATTGCATGGGAAGTGACTTTGCATTATAAACAAGGGTACGGCTATTTCAGCTCTCTCTCTCTCTCTCTCTCTCTCTCTCTCACTCTCTCTCTCACTCTCTCACTCTCGTGTCCTTCCCCTTCTTCTCTCCCTTCTCTGCTCCTTTTCACTTTTCACACCCTCTCCGTCTCCCCTAAGGGCTTCAGTGTACTGCAGACGAAATTGGACTTGGCAAGGTGCAAATGACAGTACACACACTGTGACTGGATGACTGTGTGTGTGTGTGTGTGTGTGTGTGTGTGTGTGTGTGTGTGTGTGTGTGTGTGTGTGTGTGTGTGTGTGTGTGTGTGTGTGTGTGTGTGTGTGTGTCTGCACGCATGCTAACTAATCTCTAGGCAGATCCAGTTGAAGTCCATCTGAACAAAGTGAACAGGAGGTGGGTTGCATCGAGCTGCCAAGGTGTCCTCTTAAATGCCAGGACAACGTCGTCAGGACAACAACATGGCTCCTTGTTCCCGCTCACAAACCATATTAAAGATTACAGGCACTTCGTATACTAAAGGTTACTTCTTACTTCTATTTAGAAGGATGAAACTTCCGTACGTATATTGCATAAGATGAGGAATATACTTCTCATAGTTGCAGCTTTTTCTTTTTTATATAATAATATTTATAAAATACCCCTCTTTTTAACTGTTAGTCTGACAAAACAAGAATGTAAAGATGTCCCTTGGACGTAACGTTACAACTACAGCTCAAGCTCATTAAACCTGAAAAGGCTATTCTTGTTTTAGCAATAAGGGACAAGAGTATAGCTCAGCTGTTTTGTTTTGTTTATCCCGGTGGAATGTCCGGGTGTAATAAAAGGTATGAGAAAAAATACAATAGACTGTATACATACCGCCCAAGTCTGCTGCTAAATGAGGATGATATTTTTTGCTTTGTTATAGGTAGTCGGAGGCTGTGTAAGGTGGACAGCAGGACAACAATGAGAACAGTAGCAGGTGACCAGAGAGATTTCTTTCCTGGCATTTCCCAATTTGGGATAAATAAAGTATTTCTGATTCGGATTTTCTGTGTTTTTAATGTGGTGTGTGCATATGGACTCTTCACTCACCTATTTGCAGCAGGACTGGTGTCACCAGTGCTGTCTCCATAGCGTAGCAGAACTCCCGGCCAAACATTACAGCACCATGCATCACCCATCGCTTTAAGGGTATGCGTTCGACTGATCGCTCGCTCGCTGACTCCTCCCCTCCTCGACCTCCCAATCCATCCGTCTCGCCTCCTGTTCCTCCTTTCTCTTCGTCCACACCTGATGCCTCTGAGTTTTTGGCATTCCCACCGCCCACCAGAGATCCGACCTGCATAGCGTCAGCCTCTGTGTTCTGGGGAGGCATGGTGGAGGGCATGCACGCAACAAGGGAAGACGTGCACCCACTCTAACGTTGACAAATCTGAGAACAATTACCTGTAGCTACCAAAAAAACAATACTGTTTCCTCAAACTATGAATTTCAAGTCACTTGTTGTTACTTTAAAGCTAGTGGTGACTTAATTACAATCTTTACAAGCTACAAATTGCAGCATGTGCTAGTAACTTTATAGTCACATGCAAACTATTACTGGTTTAAACAATGAATACCCATTTAAGGGAGATCAAAACATGAGGAGTGCTTTAACACTGGAATTTAAAAAAAACCTGTAACAGATAGTGTCCTAGTATGCAAGGTAATAAAATGTAAATCTTGGGTCGAACCAAAACTAAAAAAGGCTTTGGACACGATGTAAATAAAGGAAAAAACTGATAGATCTGGGAAGATAATGTAAAATAAACAGAACTTTTTTCCAGCAATCAGTTGTCCTCTTAACAAGTTGTCCTCCCAAAATCCTGCAGCTTCTAATTCAACACGTGGTTATCCTCCTCTCAGCTGCTTGTATTGTCCCAGAGTGGAAAAATAAAACAAAATCAGCTTTCCAAAACTTGTAACAAAAAAAAGAATCCAGAAAAATAAAAAGGAAGCAATTGAATTTTCACAGGAAGAGTGTGCGGTACATTCCAAGAGTGGGCGTTTGAATTTTGTCTGTGTTTGTCAGGTGTGTTTGTGTGTGTGTATGTGTGAGTGTGTATATTAATGTGTGTGTGTGTGTGTGTGTGTGTGTGTGTGTGTGTGTGTGTGTGTGTGTTTATGGCTTTTTTGTCATTGAGGTTTCTCCCTCTTTTTCTTATTGTCTATTACTAGATGTAAAAATCCATATAGAAGACCATTCAGTAAGGTCTAGAGTCATTTTGTTTATTGAGGGCTGAATGGAAGTCTGGATGACGGAGTTGGTGGGGGCTAGGAAGAGGCTGCGGGGGGAGGGGGGAGGAGGAGGACAGGCAGCGAAGGCAGTCGGAGCTCCTCTGAAAATCCCCATCGATTGGCCGATCAATCTAGAGGAGGACGACAACCACCAGGACGACAACCACCAGGTGGAGAAGAACGGAGCCACAACGCAGGTGTCCCATTGGTCAGGAGGAGAGGTGACAAGTGAGGAGTTGAGAGGAGAGGGCGAGAAGACAAAAACAAAAAAACATCAGTTAGTGACAGCAGTCTAACTTTTACAACATGGATTGGCAAGAGCATGCGGAATTTGCAGCATGCTAACAAAAAGAAGTGGTGCAATTTTCTCAGGTGTGTCAACCTTAGGTAGAAGCAGAGCGCCATCTCAACTAAACCATTAATAAAGAAGAAGAGGTAAAGAGAGGGAGGTACAGAAGCCACTACTGGTTTAGGAGTTGAGCATGTAAAATCATGACAAACATGCACTTTAATTTAATGTTTTAATCGCTTAATTTCTTTATCAACGCTGACTGAGGAAGACCATCGTATTGGCCTGGACGGAGAAATGATTTGGACCAGTAATTTAAGGAGGCTCTGGTATAGTGGGTTAGTGCGCTGATCTTCGGATCAGGGAAGCACTGGTTCCATCCCAACTGCAGTCAGCATGTTGTTGTATCCCTGGGTCAGACACTTCACCCTAAATTGCTCCTGTGGGAATTGTCCACAGTATTCAGCTTTGGATAAGAGCGTCTAAAAAGTGACATGTAATAATGTCATGTACGTTTAAGCACAAGCTATCTGCATTACAACACACTTTAAGGCCTAAAGAAAAAATGAGCATTTGTGTTATTTGAGCAAAACAGAGCAAATTAGGATCAATCTGAATCAATATCTTTTTTTAGGAGCACACAAACATGCTTAGAGACACACACTCTCCTATGAAAAGGGTCCATTTTTAAGTGGAATTGGTTTGAGCACATGATTCATCCTCGCAGACACTCGGGTAGTCTTTCAAACTGGACGGGGAGGATGAAAGCATGCGTTTTATGTGCTGATCGTTTTCAAATTGAGCTACTGTTTCAAACAGAGGGCTTGTGTGTGTGTTTGGTGAGAAGAAATGAGAGCTATGTGGACAGAGAAAAAAGAGAAAGGGAGGAGAATGAGGCGAGACGGCCATCAGCTCAAACCGCGCGTCATAGAGAGAAACAGAGAAACAGACTGCATGTATGTTCAATACAGTCAATACAGAGTTAAATTCCAAAGTTTTGTGTCCAGCGGGGCACTGGATTAAACTCGGAGAGACTGCACGTTTCGTCACACCCAACACACACTAATGCTGACCACGTGAACGACTCATACACACATCATATAAACAGTGCTAAGGCCTTCATCACGAAGCCTATTAAAGGAGGAGAAAGAGAAAGAAAAGAGGGAAAGAGACAAGGAAAGGAAGGAAGGATGGTTTGAACAGGTGGAAGGTGGGAAGATTAAGAGATGCAGGGAGTGTGTTAAGGCAGAGGAAGAGAAGGAAAGAGCGAAAAGAGGCAGACGGACAGTGACACAGAAGAGGTAGAAAATATTTGTCCCTCAGCTTATTTTCTTACTTTCTCTAGTTCGACCCTCCTCTCCATTTCAGTGCTCTCACATGTCCCTATTAACATTCATGATGTGCTCAAAACGCTCATGAATATTTTATTGTCACATACACACACACATACATCCCTGACCTTACACACTGCAGCAGATTACATAACAAGCCCCTCTCCTCTTCACAGACACATATACACACTATTCTTAATTCTGTCCAAATGAGAGGACGACCACAGAAGAAAGGCCTCAACCTCCACTAACTGTCGGGGAGATGTGCCCAAGCTCCTACACTGGGAAACGTGTAACAACATACTAACAACAACAACAACAACATGTTCAGATCTGGTTAACCAGTAGTTGCAAAATAATCCAGTCTGATGGGAACTATTGGGAATGATAGGAAACAGGGTTCAGATGCTAGAATTATGGTCTGGTTTTGGTTAGCAGTCAAAAACTGGTCAAAGAACTGGACGTAACCACCTTGACGTCACCGTTTTGTTTGTGGACTACCACGTTTGAACCTCAAGTATGTAATTTTGGCATTGGACGTATTCATTTATAACATGCCTTTTTGTGTTATTCACTCTAAATGGGTGAATCTAAAAAAAAAAACATCAGCAATTAAGACCGTGAGCTTTTCAGGATCATTTCCGCTGAGGTAAAACAAGTGGTGGGGTCATTTGCTTATGGGCTTTTATATAACCTGGCTTCTTTTTGCAATCCAGTAGACGCAACACCTGCCGCTATTTATGCATTTCTCTTGTGGGTTTAAAGCATTTCTGCGTTAGCCTAACTTTTGAGTCCCGGGTGTCACTCGTCAGCACCGTCGAACAGTATGCACACATCAATGCAATGTTTGAAAAACAATATTCAGAGGGAACAAACTATTTGAAAAGTGATCATCTCTAACTTTTAGATGATAAAGATTTGACACTCACAAAAAAATATTCTGTCATCCATCGTCTATTAGACAAAGACAAATCCTCACAATGCTGTTATTTCTGTCAATCCAATAGATGATTAAATGACTTTTTGATTTATTACAATCTGTTCCCCCGACGGATTGTCGCACAGTGAAAACAGCTGTTAACTGAGATTATATAGATAATGAAATGTCCCTGCAACTGATGTTATGGGAGCTCAATATGTGTTAGCAATTGTGTGGATTCTAACAAACTGGATATGGTTGATCATAGGGAAACTACATTTAATTAAGGTGTGTAAACTTGTGTTTGTCAGCATTAAAAAGGCAAATTACTTAGAAATCCAACCCATCCAGTTTGAGATTAAGTAGTTGGGTTCAGCGCTATTGTTCTGGGTCTAAAGGTGTGTCAGGTATGTGATGTTGGTGGATCTGTTGTTATATCAAAATAGGTGTCTGATAAGTTGTGTGACAAAAGCAAAGAACAAGTTGAGGTGCTGCTATAAATCTTTCTCAGTGACAGCACTATCTGTCCTGCAACTCATTCTCAGTCCTACAAAAACACACAGATAAAGTGATTAATGCTCAGTTGTCCAATTGTTTTTGTGTGTTTGGGCATGTGTGTGTGTCCGTTACACAAGCTCAGTTTCTATAGAACCTCACCTCAGCTTTTTTTCAGGGTAAAAATAAAAATAAAGAAATGCAGTTTGAGGGCTATTAGGATGAAAAGGTGCCAGATGAAGAGAACTGAGAGGAAGAGTCGGGGAAACAGGATGGAGATAACATAAGACAGAGCAAGAAAATATTCAAATAATGTTGAATATGTCATATTTCTTCCTTAGGTGGACCGAAAGAGACACATACAGAAGATGAAGGGAAAACAAGCATCAGGGAGGAATGCACAGTAGATGCCTGTTCAGTCCAAAGTTGGGGAAAATGGAAGAGTCAGTTGTTTCCTGTGTGTTGCAGTTAAACACACACACAAACAAGCTTTTTGAATCACACGCTAAGCACACGTAACCCAGGTCTATTTTGGTGAGCATTTATTCTGGTGCCAGAGACCAGATTAGCTGCAACACCAGCACGAAATAAGGGCAGCTTGTCCTTTTCTCACTTCATACAGTATAGCGTCTCCATTGCCCTGCTTCCTCTTTAGCCCACTATTTCTCTAGCATGTAACAGAAAAAAGACATGTCTGCAAGCCTGCAAGGACTGTATCTGTTAAAGGCTGTAACGTACATTGTAAAATGCTTTGCATAAATAAATGTTTGAAACTTGCCAAGGTTATGGGATCTGATCAAACTCAATCTGCAGGTGACTGTTCCCTTAACAATTTAGAAAAGTTGTTTGTTTGCCATCAAGGGGGAAGATAAAGCAATTAAGAAACCAGTTAATCAACAGAAAATATTTCAAGCAATAATGTCAACAGACCAGAAAGGTAAATGAACACTAAACCAACATGATACAAACCATACATAGCACTGACCCATATAGAGCTGGATTACAAGCCTGAAGATCTTAGGATCGAGTTCACACTGCTGCTGCCTATGGATGTTATGAGTGCACTTCTGACACGGACAATCACTTAGTGGTGCTACATGTGTGAAAGAGAACCTCCAGACAGTGTTCACACCTGATTCTCTGAATAGTGACCGAGTTCATATGAGAAAACGGTTCAGAGAAGCTTCTTTCATTTGCTCACGATTTAGTTTACTCTCAAAATCTATCCTTAGCTTTGATTCTGGCATGGTGTGTGTGCAGGTGTGTAAGAGAAAGAAGAAATTAAAAGAAGAAAATATACACACACATGCATAAGAAAGTTCCTGGACAACCACAAAGAAACATGTAAACACACAAAAGCTAACAAGAATGCTAGCACACAATCCCTTCCAACATTCCCATGGTGCTGGTGATATTCCCGTGATGAATAACAATATTCCCAGCTTGGGAGGCAGATGGCAAGGATAAGTAGTACAGCAAGAGAGAGACAGAGAAGAGGGGGGGTTAAACTAGGACTGGATGTGTGCATTATGGCGCAGTGCTGCTGCAGTGTAGAGGGTGGGGGGCACATGTGTATCAACGTGCACTAGTGTCAATGAGAAATCCTTAACTCCATTAACACAGGGTTTATATCTCTATGCTGGCCGGTATGAATATTACACAACATACCTGCTGTTCTCACACACACACACACACACACACACACACACACACACACACACACACACACACACACACACACACACACACACACACACACACACACACACACACACACACACACACACACACACACACACACACACACACACACACACACACACACACACACACACACACAAGCAATATTAGTTTTTCCCCGCGTGATAGGATACATACATCTGTAGTGTATGTTACACCATAAACATTAGACAACCGCCATGTGTGTGTGCATGAGTGCGTGCATGAATGTGTGTGTATAGCCCAACTATCTATACTTCATCAACAACAACAACAACAACAACATTCCAAGACAAGTTCCAATACTGTCAAAATGTCAAAGGCTCCACACTCAAACTTTCAGAAGACAATAACATCAACGTAATTTTACTTGTCATCCTTCCATGTCGTTTTCATAATGCTGATACTTTACAGTGCATATAGTATACACCAACTTTTAAAAAGGCACACTTTAACAAAACAAAAGAAGAGTAAGAGATAAGCGTGGCTGAAACTTGAATGTAACCAAAAACACTTTATTTAAAAAGCTTATCTTATTCACCGCCAGTCATCTTTGGCATCAAGTCCGCTTTCTGGTAATTTAATTGGAAAGCGGGACATCAGTTTGTCCTGGGCCAGTGAAGATGGGAACAGTGATTGGACAAAACCCAAAGAGGGAAGTTTCATCATTTCATTTAAGACTAAAGTTTCTACCGCAGGATAAGGTGACTCAGGAAAACTTTAAGGAGTGAAAATTGACTGAAAAGGGCTAGTTGTTCAAAAGTGTGGTAAGGGCAAATTTGTTCAAGCCTGTGTACATCAACACGTTTCTGAGTACCGCCCACTGAAAGCTGTAAATGAATCTCCAATCTCTACCTCACCTAAACCTCTCAGCTGCCTACGCTTGAAATAGAAGTCAAATGCCTTCGCTCACTTTGGCCATCAGGGCTAATAATATGGAAAAAAACCCACAATTGCAGTCATTGTTTTTTTGTCCTAGTAAATACCCTGAAGGCTGTTAAGGTCAAACAGTCACTATACAGACAGGTTGAGTAATGAGTCAGCATCAGCCAATAATAATATAGGGGCTTTGAGAACAGTATGTCAACAAACAGCCTCATTTGAACAATTTCAGAAGTTTTTACATTTCATCTGGTCTGCAACCTTCTTTGTAAAACTAGCAAATTCAATTCAAAATGATGTTGTAAACAACTAAAAACAAATTCAAGAATGGATGTTTTTTTACATTTAATTCATTATCAATATGTCTTTTATATCAAAAAAGATCGCTCTAAAGAATTTAAACTAAACTACTAAACTTAATCAAGTCAATTAGCAGGCAAGTTACTTTTACTGGGTATTATTTAGACCATAATAACAAACAGCTACGTGGAAAAAACAAACAAACAAAATATGTTATGTCATGTTATGTTAGCCTCTCCTGTATATCTGGTAGTTTTTCAGTTACAATACCTTCAAATAATTGTCAATATGGAGCACTTAAAGCACTTAAGCAATTAAATACCAATCCTAAATCTAACTTTAAGTAATGAGGTTCTGGTGAGGGACTTACTTTGTGTGTTTATCTGGTTTAGCTTTGGTGAGCTTATGTCACTTCAAACCTTCTGAGAATCAAGAGGCCAGAAATGAGGCTTATGTCTGTTTTTGTGGAGCTACCAAGGCGCAAACTCTTTGTCGGAAAAATGAAGCAAATGCAGAATGGCCTTAAATTTCACATTGTCTTGAGTCTCGCTGCAAATAGAGGTCCTATTGTATTGAAGTCTACGAGAAAATGATCCTACCTCTAAATAATTGCTTAACTCAGTTTACATTTTCTAATGTATTTATGAGCTACCTTGTGAATGTTAGGTGTTAGGCCAGTTTGTTATCCTTTCAGTGTGTTTTTAGTTCAGTCAGACAACTCACATGTTTCATTAATATGTTTATTAGAAGCAGTATATAGTTTGAGTTCAGCGTCTAGGCCAGGGCCTCATCACTCCACAGTTTTACATAGAAAATTGAGTGATGAGGGGTGGTGGTGCGGCAGGCGAGCATCGCCAACGTGAATGCAGCAGCAGCAGTGAGGTGAACGCATTTAGCAGCGTGGAAACAGCATTAGAGAGGCAGAGGTAGGCAGATCCGACAGCTTAAATAGAGCGCCAGATTCAGGAGACTATGTTTGGTTGGTTGCAAGAGTGGCGAGGGGCGTTAGGTGCAAATGTTTCATTGGTGCTCGAGTTGACTGCCTAAACTAGCTTGCAGGCTTCGCCCCATTTAATCAAAGTGTAACATTTTGGTCATAGCATGTTTTAAAAATATATGCTGGCCAACACTAGCCTAACACCTGACAAAGCAAAAGTTAAAGGGAAGATGTGAGGTGAGGACAGTGTGTGCTGTGTGTTGTGTGGTGTCAGCTAGCTTTGCATCTAGCAATAGCCCAGTTATCCTAGTGTTTATTTTTAACCCTGGCTGATAGGTTAGCTAGTTAGCACTCAAAACCCCTTTCAAGGCAGGTTGAAGGTGACCAGACCTTTAGAAAGAAAATACCATATTATTAGTTTGTAAGCAACAGCTGACTAACCGGTCTGTGGAAGTACACAAACACACACACTGATATTCTAATCCACTGGCTGCTGATCTGAGCCCGTCTAGACAGTTGATGTCGACATAGTGTCAAATATCTCATACATTTAGCATCATTTTTATGTAATATGATAACACAGAAGATTTGTGTACCCTTTACACGGCTAGCATGCTAACAGATAATGCTCACAAACTCCTGATGAAAATAAATTGTGTTAACTCCTGCAGATCTGAGTGTTTTTAGGCTAGATACAGTGAGGTTTTGACAAGCTGCTGACAGCAGCCTTGGCCTACTTCTACACCGGAGTCACGTTACTGGGTGTGTGTCACCCTCACCACATAACCACAGACACACAAGCATGCAACTCACCACCTCCAACCTCATCTTTGCCCCCTCTGACTATGGAACCCCCTACCCAACATCACATTACTTCATCCCCCCCTCCTGCATCCTGTCTCTCTGACCCAGGGGGCCTGCTCCGTTTTAGAGGGACTGTGTATGTGTGTGTGTGTGTGTGTGTGTTCATTTACATGTATGTGTGTGAATGTATGTGGCAAACCTCCCTCCCACAGCATATGAGGCTTTATCTTATAGAGGGAGCAGCAAGCCACAGCAGAGACAGAAAGAAACTAAAAGAGTGTGCAAGGGGACGATATGATCTACTTGATGTTAAAATGTGTTGGTTGTTTTTAGTCATCAGTTTGACAACGTACACTTAAAAATGTCCTCTAATTAAAAAAAATGCCTCAGTCAGTTGGAACGTCACTGAAAAACAACAAAAACAACCCCCCTGTGCTCACAAATGTAACTAATTTAAAATCAGCTAATGCACTGGAAAGTGTTTTCATGTTGTCACAAACACTATTCTTCCACAACAGCTTCTTTGACAACAATACAACATAAGTATAACTGCCTGCACAGTCCTGTTCAGGACTGCAAAGAATACAGGGTGGTGAGTTTAACCCATTCCATCCCTTAAAGGGAAAATTCCACAACTGACAGCAGCATTAAACTGCTGACCACATTTCTGCTCTTTTCTGAACGAGTATATGCAGTTTTTTGTTCATTTCAAACCCCCTTAAAACAGGCAATACACCTCTTTCCCATTGCCAGTATGCTTTTCTGCCGTGTCACATTCCATGTCACAGAAAAGCAATATTAGTTTTTCTCTGCAGCAGTGATGATATGATACATAAACATTCATAATTGTTTTGTGGTAACTTTTAAATTTACTTTTTAGTGCAACATTGCTCAAGCTTGGAATTGGCAAAGTATTGGAAAGTATTTTGATCAAGTTTCATGCTGTCAAACAAGTGTGGTCGGTTACTCTGCTCAATGACACGGCTTCAGTTGGTGTGTGTGTAGCCCAACTATCTAGACTTGTTTTTGTATTCTTTTTTCAACAACAACAACAACAACAACATTCCAAGACAAGTTCCAATACTGTCAAAATGTCAAAGGCTCCATACTCAAACGTTCAGAAGACAATAACATTAACGTAATTTTACTTGTCATCATTCCATGTCGTTTTCGTAATGCTGATACTCTACAGTGTATATAGTATACACCAACTTTTAAAAAGGCACACTTTAACTTTAACAAAACAGAAGAAGAGTGAGAGATAAGCGTGGCTGAAACTTGTACGTAACCAAAAACACTTTACTTAAAAAGCTTATTTTATTCGCCGCCAGTCATCTTTGGCATCAAGTCCGCTTTCTGGTAATTTAATTGGAAAGCGGAGGAGTGAAAATTGGCTCAAAGTGCAGACATTTCACAACAGCACTGGTGCAGTATTAAAATGAATCATGGGCTAATTGTTTAAAAGTGTGGTAAGGGCAAATTTGTTCAAGCTTTTCATGCTCTCGGAGTTCATCTGACCTAACCATTGCTTTTGGTAAAATGTTACAATCTGATGACAAAGTTTTTAGACGCTCAGCCAAGACATCCGGCTGCTAGTCCAAATCTCTGAATAGCAGGTAAAATGCATTTGGTGACCTTGAGCAAGGCAGGCAAATGTCAAAAAAAGGAGTAAAGGTAGACAAGACAGAGTGGATGAGAGCTGACAGGAGAGCAAACAAACTAAGTGGAAAATCTCTATTCTTAGAAGACGTTTTGTGTTGTTGATAATCTCTTTGGCTACTGAGAACATCGATGTGTGTGTCTGGGTTTGTGTCCTCTATCTCAAAGCCAGGGCTAAATACAGTACAGCCATCTGATATTGACTTTAATAACTGTCCTTCACCACTAGAAAACTAAGCAGCCATGCATGAAGTGTGGCTGATAATCTCCACACAAACAAACACGACCGCCTCAGGATGCCCAACCACACGCACACATTTATTCAACAACTGTTAAATCCAACTGTAACACCTACTTTTCTGTTTATCTTAGACATCAAAGAGTTATAAAGGCAGCAACCTGTTGTCTGTGTGTGTGTGTGTGTGTGTGTGTGTGTGTGTGTGTGTGTGTGTGTGTGTGTGTGTGTGTGTGTGTGTGTGTGTGTGTGTGTGTGTAAGATGCAGTAGAGATAAGGGGGGTTGTTGATGGCACTGATGTAAATAAGATGACAAACACACATGCTTGCTCTCTGATCAGTCGGGAAAACAAACTGACTTTCTCTCCCTCTCTCATTCTCAGGTTTGAGAACAAAAACCTCACACCGCTAGGAAGAGGGTAATCTACAAACAGGATCAGCTAAATCAGCTGTGTGTGTTTGAATGTACAGAGAAAGGCAAAGACTGTGAGCGCATAAGAGGGACAGTGTGAAGTGGACAGTATGATTAAAATCAAATAAGGCAAAAGTAGGGTTTTTGTTTTACTTTAATTTAAAATCTGGCAACATGGTCCAACATAACATAATCCAGCGAGGAGCAGTCTTAGCCTATCAAATTTATGTAATAGCATAGTACTATCAAGCATTGTTTGTTTTCGAGAACCTTGTACACATTGAGGTCTTTACCGAACAGTTCTGCCAGTATAGAATAAGACAAAACTCAAACCAGGGACGTGCAAGTTGCATGATAAGCGTGTAATTTCTTTACAGCAGGATACCTTCTAAGAAACCTCCCGTTGTGTCGGCTCCAACTGAGACTTAAAATAAGGCAAGACAAAATATGAAAGAGCATGATGCAAAAAGAATCTGAAGTGGAGACAAACTTAAACATGCCAAAGTCAATTTGGTATATTAGACGCGTTTTCTATGAAGAGTCACAATTAAAACATTTTCAAACTACAGGTCTCGCAGAAGTTGTTTACATTTTACTTGGGAGTCTCAATCTGGTCATAATAAGAAGGGTGTGTTTGTACATGTTTCGACCAAGAGACTGGTATGTATCTCTGTAAGAAAAGTGTGAGCATTACATAACTGGGAAGAAAAAAGTAATCATTATCAGACATTATTTACATGTTGTTTAAAGGAAATATAATCCAGTTCTGAATGCAAAGTCTCAAATATTTGTATATGGGCAAATGATGAACAGCCTTCCTCTGAGAGTGTACGAGTGCATGTATGTGTGCTCTGTATGCACAACATCACTGCAAATGTATGTTTAAGTTTGTGTGTGTTCATGTGACTGTTTGCTCGTGACCAGATGTGTCTGGCTACATTGCGTTGTTGGTTTTAAAATGATGCCGACTAAGCACCATCCAATAGTCAGCAAACATTTCACCAAGAGGAAGTCGGCTGCTTTCACTTCAGTTGAACCTGCCAGTCTTAGGCGTGCAACCTGAAACTCAGGCTGCATGACAGCATGTCGTAAGGAAAAGGTTGACACATAGAAAGCGATTTTTAAGGAAGAACAGTATGATTGTGTTTGGGTGTGCAAATCCTGTCAGATCAATCGAAACCAAGAATGCAATCAGATCACCACATTCTGCACTCTATCCCCTATTATATTGCTCATGCTGGCTGTGGTTTTCCAGCAGAATAGAAACACAAAGAAACTAGAGCAAAAACATATGCTCGCCATTTACATCTCTCTTTGGGACCAGTGTTTGTGCAAGATTTACTCAAACAAACACAAAATACCTACACATGGATTTTAAAGTGCTGTGTTTGGAGTGAAATAAAGAAAGGCGTGCATGCAAGACTCACCAAAAGGCCTTAAAAGCTTCATAAATGTCGGCAAGACGTTTTGGTCCAGGCTGCAATTTTAATCCTTGCTGTCGTACCTTAACACACAAACACAAAGAGTAAAGACTCAGCAAACACAGTAAGTCAGGTTATACTGTACATAAGATCAATACAGCACCCAATGCCACGGCAAATCCACTCTCTCATGTACACAAGCATAAAATTAAATCAGTAGCTGTCAGTAAACCAGAATTCTCACAAAACAGCTTAATGAAAACTGTCCCTCCCATCACTCTGCCTAAGTAATTTGAAGGAGCTACAGCTGTCCAAGACAGATATATTTAAATGTAATTGTACTCTGGATCACAGAAATGTAGGTAAAACCCTATACACATATCTGATAGTATCAAATGGATGTGCATCTCCTCTTAGGAAAATAAAAGATGGCTTTTTAAATGTTATCTGACAGCAAAAAGGCAGAAGAACCCTGTTGCGGATTTTACAATGCCATTGAAATCAAAGTGAAAATGGTTTATTACATTATCGTTATTGTATGTATATATTAATTAACCACTTACTAACAAAATAAGCTGACATCTTTAATGTGTTTCCTGAAATTGTCCACAACCCAAAAGTTATTCCATATGCAATCAAAAAATAGAAACCAGAAAAGTTAGAACCAGAAAATGTTTTAGTACTCCTGATAAAGAATCTACTTTAATGATTAGTTAATTTCTTTCTGTCTTATTTTCTCAACTTTTTAATTTCAACCCTAAATGTCTTTATAAATAACAATAATGTTGAAATATAAATGCACCAACAACCACTGACAATAGAAACACCAATGATTAGTTGATTGAAAATAAAGGAACTTCTCATATGATCTTTATTGTTAAAAGACAACCCCAGAACCCAATCAAAGGTTTGTAAACTTCTCCAGTAAACTGCTCCTTCCTTCCTCAAAAGCTGTTAATCTACTGTCCCAACTGCAACCCTGAACAGTCTGTTTTTTCAACCTGCTTTCCATCCAAACACCATTTAGAAATGCTAATTATAAACACTTTATAATCCAAGCAACCTAATTATGCAACCTGACCTGAGCCTGGCTCTCTGAACCTCCAGCTCTCTTTTTGTTTTTGACACAGGCCTCACTACTGTAATGCCTCCCCCTCCACCACCTCCTCCTGCTCTCTCTCTCTGCAGCAGCAACCTGAGATGCTGGGTATTCCGCATGCCTGAGCTTACAAACCTCGGCTAAAAAATGTTTATTACCCGTCCCCTCTCGCCTGTTCTGACCGGACACCGTGCTCACCTCGCCGGGTAGTGTCAGACGGTGGCTCCGTGTTTCTGTCCGCTGAGCGTCGGACTGTCTCTCGGCTCTGCGGCAGCTTCTGTTGCATAGGTTGCCAGCTACTCTCCTGCAACTGACGCCACAGCTTTAAATACGCCTTTAAAGGAATATCTGTCGGAAGAAGGGACGTAACGATGGCTTCCGTCGACGTCACGGCTAATTTGCATAAAAGGGGAGGGGCTGCAGCGGCGGAGCGGAGAGCCTGAGATTTTAAAGGTGAATCCCATGAAACATGTCCACTCACAGAAAGTCTAAAAAGACGTTTATCTACACTTTACTTACAAGTAGCCTACGTTTACTATTTGAGTATATTCATTGTAAGCTACTGAGATATAATCTGCAATATCACTTTTTATTATTTTATTTGTTAAATGAAATAAATAAATGGATCAAATAAACCTTTACTATTCCCTAAAGAAAATTATTTGTCAGAGATGATTACAACCACAATATGTATGATACACTAGCATAACGTATATGAAATATTTATTTTTGAGGGATAGTATTTAATTTCAGACGGACAAATAGTCAATTACACACTAACAAACAAAAGCAAAGGAAACAATACACAACACAGGTGCAAGCTAACGAGAATTGTGAGGCTGGGTTAAGACATTTTCCACCATTGATTTTTTTACTTTGTTTTGTGTTGACATTGGCTTTACTACCTCACAGTTTTGGGGTCTCAAAACTACATTTGCAAAAAGAATAACACTTTCAGTTTGTGTCCTATTCCCGCTTGAGAAACTAGAATAATAGAAGTTCAAATTGAGTTTTTGAGTATTTGGTAGGGGACGTGTTGCAGACAAAGTGCTGTAAAAGGTGACGCAGGGCTTAACAGAAGAAAATAAATACTGAGGTTCAATGAAGAATTGATATCACAGATAAATCAACAAAGTGACAATCATATCCCAATTATGGATTATTTGTATACCTTTGTTTATTTCAGACCTGCACTAGCTACAGTGAAAATGAACTGAACAGAAAGTGTTAAGTTCCTTGTACTTGACTAGACGTACTTCAACACTTTAAGTTGCAGCTATTGTTTTTCCGCTTAAAAAGAGCTTTTGCTTCCTGTAGGTAAACATTTATGGATTAAAAGGAAACAGATTGGGAACTGCAATTCGTCTTCGATAGCAACCGAGGCATGAGTGGACCTGCATAGTGAGAGATTAACAGCTGCTTATGGCTTTATGTAACACAACAATGTTCAGCATACACATAAACATACTGATTCACTTGATTAAACTGCACATGCAAACTCACAGTATCTAAGGGACTGGAAGGAGGTTTTTAGTTTGGAATTAAAAACACCTTCACCCTTCTTAAAAGGAGGAACAGAGGTCATTTACAGAGTAACAGCTTTGCAAGGATTCAGTGGCCTAGTGACAGCTGACAGTCTGTTCTAGCATTATGTGTGTTCTTCCTATCACTCTGCCGTGGTGAAGCACAAAATCTACCCTTAAAAGAGTGCATGATTAATGTAATACACATGTTGTTTATTACAAAGGAATGCAGCCCAACAAAGTGACAATCAGCCTGGTGATGAGTGAAGAGACAGATACACTGGTGTGTCAGAGCTGGAGCGGTTATTACTCAGGGACTTTGTGATCCCTGAAAGCGTGTTGGCATCTCAGATCCACACAAACCAAAACCTGTGACACACAGCTGGGTAGCTACTACCGAGGGAGCAGTGTAATGGTCCGGTACCTTGCTCAAGGGCAAATCCTATCAAACTACAACTCCACACTCAGTTGAATAACCAACCTTCCAATTTCCAAGCCATGTCTTTATGGACTGTGCCACTGCTGCCTCGTCAATGAAAGTTCAATTAAAAACTATCCCTGTTATATTGATATTGTGGGTTAAAATCCGTGAAAGTGAACTTCAATAACCTCCTGTCAGGAAATCTTGCTTAAACCTTAAATTGTCATCGAACAGCAACATCTTGTGGTGAACTCTAGAAAGTGCAGAATAAAACTTTTTTTTTTTTCCTTTGTTCCTTTGCTTGTAATAAAGACAAACTGAACACTTCCTTTATAAAATGTGTATTTGACTTTGTTCACTGAGGATTAAATATAAGAAATCTTGTTAACAGTTTAATACAGTTTCATATGAAGGCTTATAAAAAGTCAGGTAAGACATCTTCATACATCAATGGTTGAGTTTGCATCATCACTTTGTTTAGTCTTATGTTGACATTGCCAGCTATATACATAAAGAGATGATACGTTAAGCCCTTTAAATGAACTTCAGGTGACACTAACTGAAGATTATCCTACTTGTTAAAAAGTTGAAGAACAGGAAAAACACAGATGAGTGCCAAGATGTCCAAACATATTGGAGAAATTTTTTTTAAAGATGGAAATAATAAAAATGAGAAAACTTCAGTCTGTTCTGTTTCACTTCGTTACTACACATACAACTCGTGTAATAATTACTACTCAAGAGACCATGTAAAAGGTACAGAGAACAAATGTCTACAACTAAACATTTTAACATTTGACTAGAAATGTATGCCCCAGACTTTGCACTTAAAAGTATTAACAGAATTATTACTAATGTGCATAATAGCATGCATTTTACAGCTGGGAATGTTGACTTGACGTTTGTATCGTCTGTCAATCTTTATATAAAAACTGTTTTCCTTTACTCATTAGGACCAGCATGAGGTAAAACAAATTTTGTAGGAAAATAAATAGAGAAGAAAGTGAAACGTAGCCTAACAATGAGGTAAGCAGTGTCCGAACTACGGGGGGACTCGGGGGATCCGAGACCCCCTGAAACTGACACGAGATCCCCCGAAAACATGATTTGGGAAATGTTGGGGGGTCTCTAAAATATCAGTCAAGTCAAGCGCAACAGCAAGCGCCCCCCCCCCGAGAGAAAAATGGGACCCCCCGAAAATCTCGGCATAGTTCGAACACTGGAGGTAAGTGTTTGACAAATGATACAACAAGAGCAAAATACTGTGGAGTTGTTCCTCATTCTGTGTGTTTTTATCAGATTCCAGTTGTTGCAGGACTAAAACAAGTTTTTCTTGTGCGTGTTCGAAACATATGTTGCTGTATCACATGAGTTTGATTCCAGCTCCCAAGTTTGGTTCATCTTTCATCGTATTTCTCATCACTCCCCGCTGTACATTGTCCATTAAAGCATTACATCCATCAAACTAAACATTTTCTTTCCCACGTGATGGGGAGATCTCCAAGTGTGGTTTTCAGGGCAGTTTGACTCCTTTGAACTGTAGAAGCACACCTCAGAAACACAGTGGGAGGTGAGGCTCAGTCACACAATGTTCCCACATAATACTAGTTTGATTAAACTCCATATAAAACAGGGTACAACATTAAATAATGCGTGGTATGAAAATACAAAAAATGCCTTGAGTAAAGTGAAGCATGTTGGAATAAAACAATGTCCAACTTGTTTCCACTTCTCATTTTTCAGTCTTCATTTGTCCTTCATGTTCCCGAAAAATAAAGTGTTAGTACGGTTAGTAATTCAAACTGCAAAACACCACTTCATAGCAGGTGGGAGAAGCTGCTCAGCTGGTGACACTTTATGTAAACATGTTGCTTCACATGACTGCCATGTGATTCCTTCATATTTTCGAGATGCATAAGGCAAGGCGAGGTTGGGAATTGGATCGTCTTTCCAAAACACAAATCCTCGCTCCTTGTCTCGCAGATTCAAAAGTTTTGTTCGCAGGAAGTTCGAGAGTAGTTTCATCGGAGCGATGGCATTCAAGGAAGGAATACTTCCTACCCAAAGTGATGATTTGTTTATCCAATATCACAACGTGTCACCTTAAATTTGTGAGAAAACCCCCCACCCCCCAAATAAACAATGTCAATCTTGTGCAAACATGCTATTCGTTCATGGGAGTACTGTGAATGTATGTTTGGAAAGCAGTGAAAACGTGAAAAAAAATAAACCGTTCTTCAAAAATTGGAGGTAAAACAGGATGACTGATTGATAGAAATACCCTTATTTTGTGGGTGAAGTTTTCCTTAACAAACTCAAGCTCCAACTAGAATGTTAGTCCATTTCCAGACTGATTTACTCCACCTTCCAGATGGCGATCTTTCCGTCATTTTTGCCGGCTCCACTGAGGATGTATCGATCCTCCGCAGAACAGAGCGCTGTCACCTTGTCGTTGTGGCCGTGAAGCTCCTTCATGACCTGGTGACGTTCTGTTTCCAGGATGTAAATCTTCCCTTTGCTTGAGCTGCGGCCAACACCACCGACCCAAACCTGGAGAGAAAATTTAGCTGGTAATGTGGTTTTATTCCATGCCTCTGCCAAGACTAAAATGCATTTATGGTGATTTTAAGTTTATATTGACCTGATTTTTAACTTTGATAATGCAGTAACATCCGGTGCAGTCCTGTAGAGCCACGCGGTGATACGGTTTGGTAGGGTCCTTAATGTGCCAAATACAAACTTCTGCTGAGTCCATACAGACACTCCACAGCTCCTCCTTCTAATATACACACCAACAACAACAGAAAAAAAGGTCACACTCAAATAAAATGTAATTTTGTGTGTGTGTGTGTGTGTGTGTGTGTGTGTGTGTGTGTGTGTGTGTGTGTGTGTGTGTGTGTGTGTGTGTGTGTGTGCGTGTGTGCGTGTGTGCGTGTGTGTGTGTGTGTGTGTGGTACCTCAGGTAACAGAAGTATGGAGCTGAATGTAGTTGTGGATCCTTTTTGCTGCTCTGGTAGATTCAACCGATGTTTTAATGAGCCGTTCCTCCACACCTCCATTATGTTGTCCCTGGAGCCTGAGGAGAAAGACAGGCAATAATGAAGAGTGAGATGATTCAATTTCATACCACAAACTCTAAAGTCTCATACACGAGTGTACATGTTGAATGATTGCTTGCTCTTTTTTTCATATGGTTTGGGAATTTTCTGTAGTTGTCAGATTCTGGGAAAAGGTTGCCTCAAACCTCTTTGATATGTTGGACATCGGGGTGCCTCAGTCGTTGGTTGTACTTGTTTTAAATGATCTGTCCAAACTGGCGTTGGCACTGATCAGAGAGTGAGTGATATTAGCTGAGCTTACAGCTGCAGAAAAATGCCACCCTGTCTTTCTTTTTGAGTGTGGGATCTAATATGTTATTTTTTTACTGGATTGTGAATGCTGGTTTGAGAAGGACTTTTTTTTCTCCAATTTTACATGTTATCAAACCCATGTGTAATCCTCACAAATTTCCAGTTTTAATGCTCCAGCTAAATAGTGTGAAACTTACAGCACCAAAGCGTCCCCTCACAGCTGTAGACGGACTGCAGGCGGCCGCAGGAGAGGCGAAAATGCCTCTTAACCTGAGGGGTTGTATAGATAAATATCACAATTACGAATTGAAGAAAACGTGGATTGAAACAGGGAAATAAATTGTAAAATGGACGAGCAGAATGCAGAAGTTACTCTGACCACAATACTGTGTAAAGTGTCCATTAAGGATTATTTATATAATTTTAACATTTTATTAAAGACACAAACCTGAAGTGTTGAGACGTCCCACACCATGACGCTTCCCTCTGCGCTGCAGGAGTACGCCACCTTCTGGCTGAAGATCATTACAACACTTTATGTCACTATGGTGCTAAATTGATGAACGCATATACAGTACATCTGTTGCAGGGCTGATGCAGTGTCTCACTTAAGCTTTGTTAAAAACAATTTCATTCACCAGCATTCATTTCAAGTTCAGACACAATATTCCAAACAGTATGAGTATGGGTGTCTGTGTGTGTTACCTGTATTTGTCCGTGTCAAGCGCCAGTCCGGTGACCTCCGCCCTGTGTTCAGTCAGCTGTCTGTTACAGACCATGGCCACCATGCTGATGATGTAGATAAAAGAGTCCTCAGAACCTACCCAGACCTGATCCTTATCCACTCCCAGCATGCAGTTCTGAAAGAAAAAAAATAGATGTCAGGAGTCCCACAGCTACAGAGATATAAATAAGTAAGTGTCAACAGAACTAGAGGTTTTATGACTAAATATGGAAACAATAGGGATCAAGTTAGTGATTAAAGGTTGCCTTGTATAGGGAAAGTTGGCTTTTCCTAACAAGCAAGAGTAGCAGGTATTTAGATAAGTAAGTAAAATACAATATATACGTTACAATCAGCATTATTTGGGACTTGGGCAAAAAAATGCATTTTGCAATATCTAACTTCTCCACTAGGTGATAGCATTGTCTAACCAACAACACTGAGTCCTGTGAATATGATTGCTGTACATCTTACATAATAGTCTGTTTTTACACATTTTACTGTGGATAAAATGTTCAATTCATGACTTAGTAACTGTGAGCAGATATTTTTGTTTTGAGAGAACATAAAGACACACACACTAACAGAAACACACACTGGTTAACGTAGGTTAACATATATCATGTTACCGTGACCTGCATGCTTGAGGTCAGTGATAAGAAAAGAGCCTTAAAACTATACACTCAGCCTTAACTTAATTTACCATGAACATTCTCCAAAGAGCTTTTAGGACCTCCAGCCAACATTTACTTGTTTGCATTCTGTTTTGAAAGGCATGGTTTGCGCAGAAGATGTTTTAGGCTTAGGGGGAATGAAAACTATTCAAAACACACTTCCTGAACCCTCGCTTGCCTGAAGATAATGCTGAAGCTATTCAAAGTAAAGCATGCAGGAGTCAACGTGAGGAAAACAGTTTTATCCATATCTGATGTCAGTGGCATGCATGTTCTGCTGATTTTGTCCTGTGATTCATAGAAGTAAAAAAAGTTTCACCAAATGCCGACACAAAGTGATAGGAAAACTAGTGAAAAGTTCCCAATTTCAAGAATAAGGTTCTCTTAATCGTTATAAATGTTTTCCACTTGAACAATAGTAAAGTTATTAATTACATCCTTGTTTCAGGTACAAAACCCTTGTGTTAATCAAAGACAGTTGAAAAAAATATTGCCACAACTCCTGGGCAATATTCAAGATCAGTGTGTGCAGTGTGTTTGTGTTTTTACCAGTCTTGCATTCCCAACGTGGCAGGTATGTGTGAGGGACCAGCTTGAGGCATCAAACACCATCACCTTTCCCACGCTCACAGACACCCATAACTGACCTGAAACACATGCGGTATTTATCAGTTGTTTCTTAATACCTTATCTCCCATTTGTGACCTAAAGCTGCAGAGTGTTTACTCATTCAGGAGGCCAAGAAGGAGCTTTGAACATCAGCCAACAGTTTGAATGGAAACACTTTATGTACAAATTTATTTTTCTGCTGTCTGACTCCACCCAGGCATCAACTAACGGTCCAACTTCTCCCAACAGATTCAGTGCTTTTTTTAAAAAGCTGGTGGAAAGAAAATGAAAGTTACACCCTGTATTTCATAGAGGGAGTGACACATAGGGACAGTGGGACCTAGAGAGGAAGGAGAGTAATACAGAGTGAGTGAGAAAGAGGGAGGGTGGGAGAAGAGAAGTGGGAGTGAACTGGCAATATGCCAGGAATTCAATTCAGTGACCTATATTCAACCCAGAGAGGCAAAGACGGAGGATCTGAATAGCCAGATTTGTTCTCCGTCACCAACAGAAATCAGAGAGCTGACTGCATTAGAAGAACTGAACAGAGTCTGTATATGTGGACATCGCTGACTATGAGTGTGCACAAGTGTGGTAGCGCTGGAGGTCAGGCTGCCACCAGCCGGGCAGCTAAGTGGCCCCAGATGGTCGGTCCACTGAAGGCATGGGCTTTGTAGTTCTTATTTAGCTGTTTTCCTGCCACGTAATGCGCCAGCCTGTCTGTCCCAGCATAATAAAGTCAAAGGACTGTATGCAAAGGGTAAACAATAGGCAACCATTCCTGGGTTTTAAGGTCAAGTTTGACGGCTGGGATTTCCTAATGCATGACAGATTTCAAAAGAAAAACACAAAGTGAGGTTTTTGAGCTGCAACAATCTGCCAGAACAGCTTCAATGTTCTCCTGTGTAAGTGTAGTTTTTGAGACATAATACCTTTTCCAAATGATGCTTCTTTATTTGGTGTTTTTATTAAGTTATAGAGAGCACAATCTGACATATTATCATTTGTAAGTTGCTTGTTTTTACATTGATTTATTAATGTTTGAGAAGGGTAAATGTTGCTCTAAAAATTGCATTTTATAAATGACTAAATAGTAAACTACATTTCTTCATCTCATCAACCCACTGTTATGTTCACATTCTAGATGAGCATCTTTTATTCTTGTGGAGCAAAATCAAGAATGTCTCAGGATTACACGCCAAAAGTTTAACGTATTAATTAGTTTCTCCCAGAAAGGGAGAGCATATCATCTGATGAGCACATGTTTACTACCGCTAAAGACAAATGGGATTTTTAGTCTTAATTGCATATTTAAGGAGCTGCTTCCCTCCTTATAAAGATACGTTTCTGGCCGACTTCCTCTTTTATTGTCCCTTTACAGACGTCTTAAGAAGGAAGTGTTGTTGAGAAACGTGGTGTGCAGCTTTATGACTGTCGGTGTTTCTTTGTTTGAGTAAAACAGAGTGAGTGAGAGAGAGAGAGAGAGAGAGAGAGAGAGAGAGAGAGAGAGAGAGAGAGAGAGAGAGAGAGAGCTAGAGAGTCGATGACAAAGCAAAGGTCGTGTGTGTTATTGCCAGTCTGTGTGTGTGTTTCAGAACATGTGTTGTCATTTAAGTTGAAACTTTGGAAGATGAAACTCCCCTGAGAGAAAACTGTCATCAGTCTTCACGGTGATATGACTTATAAGAATAATGAAGGGATTGGTCCCATTGTTACAGTTTGTACCTGGTGTGTAAAGAAGTACATCTACAGCCTGAGGTGCAGCGAGCTCCAGTGAGGGGTTAATTTTATGCTTCAGCGTCTCTGCCGTTGTCTTGGGAACCATCATCGGCACTAGAGAAACAAAAACCATTGATAAAAAGAAGAAACAAACTTTTTACAGGTGGTAAAGGCACAAACACTCTTTAAAGGAAACAAACAGCAATGAAACTGATACGTCATTACGTACCGAAGAACGCATTAATTGATCACAACCAAAACCAAATCATTAACCAAATCTTTTTTTTAATCAGATAAGCAACCAGAGTATCTAAAATCAAACTGAATGTATAATGCCCTTCATGTTGACAAAAAGGGTTGTAAAAGTAAAGCAAACAGGACAGGAACTGAATCAATAATCACCCCCACCTTCCATCTTGATGCGGTCGAAGTGAGCCAGCTTGGAAGCAGCGTAGATGGCCTTGCTGTTCTGAAGGCTTCCCACCACTGCGTCCATCAGCAGGGCGTTGGTCAGAGCCTGCTGCATGTACTGGGGGTCCTGGCGACAAAAATACATAAAGAAGTACATGTTTTATTTCAGAAAAGCACTCATTCAACATGAATTACATTACTAAGTATCAATATCACTTCAAGTAGATTCCCATAGTATTGAGTACACACGTGTCAGCTTTAGTCCGACCATAAAGTCCTGAAACTACATTTATACTTGATATGTAGTATCTTGGATTAAAAAAAAGACAGAATAAGTGAAACTGAAAAAAAAACATGTGGCCTCTATGAAATAATAACATTTATTTTAAAAGAAATTACACAAATAAAATACGTTCAAGCAATTCCAGACAAATGGACTCACAGGTTTGAAGTGAGGTATGGGTCTAATAAAACAGGCCTTGATGAGATAAATAATAAAGCTTGGTGCCAGATTTCTTGGCAATACTACTGCCAATCCGCCGTGTCAGACAAGCCTGCTGTCAGTTCACATTCACAATATACTGAACAACAGGAAATCGAAAAGTGATTTACGAGAGATAAAGGGGGGAAAAGGTAGGGGGGAGAGACGAAGATCTTACAGTTACATCATCTGGTTTCACAAAGGAAACCCTGTGTTTGTTCAAGTGTGTATTTCTGTTCCTGTATGCCTCAGGGAATTCTAACCAAACCTACCATGTTCCATGAAGCTCACAATGACTGGCAAGCACACACACACACACACACACACACACACACACACACACACACACACACACACACACACACACACACACACACACACACACACACACACACACACACACACACACACACACACACACACACACACACACACACAGATATGGCAAGGTATGAGTAATAATGGCACAAGATAACTCACCAAATGATCATTCATTCATTTGTGACTCCCTTTTGTGATCCCTTTTCCCCTATGAACAGCATACACTCAAACTGGCACACTTTTACTCACACACCCTTCAGTTCCAGCCTTACCTTGTGTTGGTCAGCCATGTTGCGCCCAGCCCACATCTCTTTGACCATCAGGTTCCACAGCTCTGTTTCCGTTTTCAAATTAGCCTCAAACGTGTCCTTCCTGCCCTGAACCCGCAGCTTCAGGCTGGGGATTCGCAGGAGCAGGAAGGGAGCCGAGGACACTTTCACCTCCTACAGGAAAAGAGAGGAAAATAGGATCTAGTTTTTTTTATTTCATATGTAAATACTTGACTCAAAAGGACCTTTGTCCTCCCTTTTGTTTCACCTCTAGATCCCGGTACTGTGCAACATCCACGTATCCTGGTCTTCCGTCGGTCAACAGGAAGAGCCGTCGCTGAGTCATGGCAATCTTTCCCACACCGCGGCTCGTCTTCACGGAGGAGGAAAGCTTGAAAACACACTCGCTGGGCTCAATGTGCTCATAGACTGACGTGGGCAAACACACCTGAAAATCACAGAAAAACAATGGATTGAAACAATATGGCAATATGCAAACTCAGGGACCTCTTTGGAAATAAATACTTGACTTTGTGGTTTTATTCCTGACAACGTCATTTTTGTTTGTATTTTGTTGTCATATTAACTAAACTAAAGTAAATGGTTTGATTTGCCATACATTCCAACAACCCAATTGATGAGTACATGCATTTTTATTTTCAAGTGTGCTTCACATCAGACAGAATATGCTTAACAAAAACAAGTTTCAATGCTAAACATCAAAACCTTAGTTATCGATCTGTCCTGATGCTGTTTTATGGTAAAATATACTCATAATATCAGCTGACACAAACAATATAATGCAGCATATTTAAGCGTTGGGCTTTTTACAGATAAATCCTACATACAGACCTCCTGTGCCTCTGCCTCCGTCTCCTTCCAGATGGTGTAGAAGACTCTGAACAAATCTGGCCCAACCTGCTTCTGATGACCTGCAATAAATTAACACAGAACAGATGATGTTTGACAATAACTAAAGACCTAGACATTTACCTTGAAATGGTTGACTGAGCATTTAGGGAGAGTTCAGCTTCAGGAAGGGAGTGTGTGTAGAAAAAAATCTAACACCTTAAAAAAATCTATACATTTGTGTACGAATAAAAGGATCAGAGAGGCAAACCACAACGATTTTTTAAGTATAACATATATTCATTTTGGGAAAGTATGTTAGAATTAAAGGTATTCTTAGATATGCAATACCAGAGAAATGCATAATATGTGATAACAGCTGAGAAATCCATAATAAGAAATTAGTATAAGATTACATTTCCTACTAAAGAACATTGAAGAAATTATAAGAGAAATACTTACTACAGAAAAACCTACTTTTCAGCTGAGGATAATTGTGGACACAGTGGGAAATACTTATAGAATAACATATATATTCATAAAATTCATTTCTTCTTAGAAAATGGACACTTGTAACCTTACATTTCTGATTTTAAACAAGTCATAAGTAAACCTCTACAATATTTTGGCTGTAGGCCAACATAAACTACATTAATATTAAAGTTTTACAAAAGAAATACTCTTTTCATATTCTCTCTCTTTCTCACGCACACATGCAAACATCTGGTAACATCTCCTTGCAATCTTATCTTCCAGCATTCCTGCACAGCAAGAAGTTGGGGGTTGTCGAGCAAACTGTATGAAAACAATGACTACATACAGTAAGCAGTCTGTTCACTCCCCAGCACACAACCAACATCCCACACAAGGCAACTCACTGAGCAATAGAGAAGTTGTGTAAATTGCACAATTTTAAGCTTTTAGTAAAATTCTAAGCTCAAAATTCAGTATCATAACCACAGCAGAACAATGACCAAATGTCTGTCTACTACCTCTTTCTAAATATTTGACCACAGTGAATAATTCAATCAAATGTAAGAGCTGTGTTAAGTGAAGTACTCTGCAGTTGGACATTCGTAGCTGCTAGCTTGGCATCCAACACACACACTCTGTATCTCTTCCTCCAGTGCTGGTAAGAAGAGGAAATTATACCCCACAGGATGATCATTAATTTTTCCAATAACATAATGTGGAAGGCAAGATAAGTCCTCACAATAACTTCTCCTCCTTAAGAATGATTTTATTTGGCTGTAACCTTATCTATTTTTATGTTCACCACTGCCTAACCTGGCTTTTACCTTAAATTGAAAACAAATTACTGAGACCACAGCTCATTTGACTCAAATATCCTGTTATTTTCGTTTACATGGCGACCAGTTTGAGATCAAAGGAATGTTTTTCAGGTCACAGCGGCTCTCACGCTGGCTAGCATTAGTCAGTCTTTGCTGCTCGTAATGCTTATAATATACCAACTGTGGTGTTCAAGTGTGCTCGTTAACTAAGTAGAAATTACTGATAGCCAACAGCTTTGTGAAAAGCAAAGTAAAAGTGAGTGACCACTGGAGCCCAGGTTACACTGGACACTGAACAGCCCTGCCTGACAAACTCTCCAACTTCAAGAAGGGTGAGGTAATGATTAACCTGAGGAATAAATGTTTGCCTGGAAAAAGGGAGAAGGAGAGTTGTAGAGGGACATTTGTGTGCTTCAGTGTGTGTGTGTGTGTGTGTGTGCGTTTCAGCCGAGGCAGCAGCAAGATGGCCTGTTTGATCAAATGAACAGAAAACGGCCTTAGCTGCTCTGTTACATACATGTATGCATTTGCAGTATACTACACGACTCACCTACAGTTAGAGCGTCAAAGAGTCTATTTATGGTTCCTTGGTCTTTAACGATGCCAGACTCCTGGACACATTTAACAAACTCCTCCAGCTGCATGTATTTTTTCGGCAGCTGGAAACGCTTGACGGAATCGTGCTCTTGACCGTTGCCATTGAGTGCGCGTTCCCGCTCCTGATCCCTCTTGAGCCGACTGATGAGCCGTTTCAGTTCTGGCCGTCTGTCCGCCTGTGGAGAGATGTGTCAATTTTTTGTGATTCACAAAATGGTGAATATTCCAAACAAAATTGTTGGCTTTTAGCCTTTAAATAACATTTTCATTGCAGTCCACAAACTCTTCTAGCAGCACACAAAGGGACACATGCCCCTATATTCATGGGGTGTTCTGGCAGAAATCTAACAGTTCTATACATTACATTTAAAACTTCATTCAAAAATCTCATAGAAGCTTTGAATGTTAAAAAAGATTAGGTGTTGTTCACAATGATTGCTTAGATTCAACATGACTACCATACAGAATATAAATCAGGTGCTCTTGATGCAGTAAACTGAAATGAATGCAGAAAACAGCATTTACAGCAAGGAGACTACAACAAAGAGTCTTCATTCATGACGGACTGACCTGTAACCGTTCAGCTTCTGGCAGCGAGTCGACCACTGACTTCACCATCTGAGAAGGGAAGATATCTGAGTCTGTCTTATACAGACTCTGAAAGTCCTCCAGTGCATCCAGACGTCTGTTGGACACCGTGTTTACCAAACCTCGCAGGTAGTGGTACCTAGAAAGACATAAAAATGATTTACTTGTCTAAAAGTCAGTTATTTACTTGAGAGGATAAGTGTGACATGTAGCTAATATTCAATTAAAAATCTTTGTTGATGATTACTCCCAAAAAAGTGTTTTTATTTTGTGAATATTTCCCCTGTGCTACTCTCAGTCCTTTACACAAAATGGAACTACAGAGAATGAATGTTTTCAAAAAATGTCACAACTTGTGGTAAAGATAACTAATGTACAATAAGTTACCCAAGACTACATGTAAAATAATTTTACAGCATTTTATTTTCTTGTTTAAAATGTAAAATATTTTGTGTAGTTATTTATTCAGGAAGTAATACTTAAGATTGCGAGTCACACACAGATGTGGAGTCAGACAAAACTAATATAATGTGTCAGCATTTCTTAAAGAAAGGAAACACTTCAAAGGCTAAAGATCATTCAAATATTACACTTTCACAGCTTAACAATAAAATATGCAAAAACCCTTTCTTTACTCTCTATCAGTTTTGTCTACTCTCAGTACCTGGCCAGCAGAGCAGCCTCCTCAGGCAGAGTAGTGTTAATAGCCTTCCCCAGGGAGGACACCATGTCAGAATAATAGTTCTGGACGTAATGATAGGCCAGCGGCGGGGGGAACTCGGGAAGGCGGAAAACCTTCACCACTTTCTGAGGACACTTCAAACCTGAAGGGCGACAAAGAAAGTTAAAAATAGGTTGACTCTACAATGATTTCCACTCTTAATGAATCCATCTCTTTCATCAGTTGTATCAGTACTGACCAACATCAGGAGATATTTTCCTGACGGAGGCTGGTCTGCTGGAGCTGATGGCTGTCCCTGTGTCATTGGCAGGTTGTTGCAGGTTAGGCAGACTGGCCCCCAGCCTCTTGCTCAGTCGGTCATTTGGGCTGGTGTAGCTGCTATAGCCAGTCCTCGACAGATCGGACATGAGAGGACGCCGGGGAGACTCTGTCAATGCACGATTCCTGAAGAAAGAGGACCAAGATGTCGAGGTTGAGCTTATGTCGAGACATCAGATACTGTATCTAAAGGCAGGTCCAACTATGATCTTTGTCAATATCATTACATAAAGGCTATATCATTTTAATTAATGGGTTGCGACCAATAAAGTTATATTTTCTTTATCTTTTGAGAGCTGTTTCCCTTTAATGAGAACCTTATACTGCATTTTCATTTCATGGTACAGCATGACTTTACTCATGTTGTTTCTTTTTTGGTTTTCCTATTGTACAAAATATGGATAGCACCTGGCACTTTTTCTGTTACCACCTCTGTTAAAGTTCCACACAGGCTGTGATGATACTACACGTTGAGTTAAAATTCAGCAGGCCACTGATTTGTCAGAGAAAATCGCCACTTTGGGGCTTCTGTCAATACATGATCAGAATGTTTTTTATTTGCTCAACCCAGATTTAAAAAAATTAATAAAAACAGTTTTACCTCTTCCTGGTTTATCATGTATAACATTTTAGGAAAGGCCTGAAAGCAGTGGGCTCCTCTGTGTTGCCTGGTTATCAGTCCCTTAGTAAGGACATCACACCAGCATCATACCTGTGTGAACGGTTACGCGTGTTCTGCTCCATGCGACTGAAGGTGTCTGATTTCCTGTTGAGCCTGTCCCGCAGGAATGTGTGGAAGATATGGGTCTCTAAAACCTGGGGACAGCAACAAAGAGACACATGCAGCACAGATTGTCAGAGTATGTGTTTGTGCTTGCTATTGTGTATACGTGTGTGTGTGTGTGTGTGTGTGTGTGTGTGTGTGTGTGTGTGTGTGTGTGTTTGTGTGTGTGTGTGTGTGTGTGTGTGTGTCTGTGTCTGTGTGTCTGTGTCTGTAAGTGTGCAAGTGTACCTTCTTGTAAAAAATCTGGTCTGCTGGCTCCCTCGTCCTCAGGAACTCCTCACTGTTAAAGACTCTGTGTTCATGGTTCAGAAAGTCCTGGACGTCTCTAACAAAGTAAAAACATACAAAAAAGGGAGAAACTGTTAATTACACCTCAAATTACTCTAATATATCATAGTTTGTTGTAAAACCACACACACAAGCGTTACCTGAAGATGTTGACCACTAGTTCCAGAGCGATGTTTTGTATCTGTGTGTTGAGGCGAGTTTGCCAGTCTCTGCGTTGACTTCGCAGAGCGTTGGCATCGGTGCCCGCTCCAAGATGACACAGCTCCAAGTCGTAGTGAAGCTGGAGACACTCAGCCCTAAACACACAGACACCAAGTATGCAAAGATTAGATGGTTGTGAACAGACTTTGTTTTATTCAGTCATTTAAACTCCATTTTGTAATTTGATTTAGTAGGTATTTAGGCAGATCTGATTTTAGTTCTAAATCTGTTTTAGCTTTGATACTAGCCGAGGCTCTGCTGGTTCCAGGGCCAAAAGATTTCTAGTAAAACTTATTTCTGCAAAATACATTGGTGTTTCACTGTGAGTGGGATGCAAAGCCAGCAGTTTAATTTAACAGTTTTTCCGCCCAACATTGATGACACAGAGCAGCTACTATTGGTAGTGAGAGCAACCAGTGAGTTAACTGCTCCAAAAATAAAGCGCTGTCCAAAGCCCCATCCTGCAGTAAACATGTTTAAAAGGAGAGGAGAGATACTCGCATAACAGCAAACACAGTAAAGACTCTCACTGCTGTAAACACAATATTTTCGTTCTTCCTTTAAGGAGGGGCAGTGGGTCAGGTTGACAATCACAATTAGAATGAACAAATTGGGTTAGGGTAAGTAAATAATTAACGTGTTTGTGTGTTTGTGTGTGTGTGTGTGTGTGTGTGTGTGTGTGTGTGTGTGTGTGTGTGTGTATGTGTGGTGTGTGTGTGTGTGTGTGTGTGTGTGTGTGTGTGTGTGTGGTGTGTGTGTGTGTGTGTGTGTGTGTGTGTGTGTGTGTGTGTGTGTGTGTGTGTGTGTTACCTTGACATAAAGCTCTCAGCTGCAGCCAGAGGGATAGCTGGTAGGTCAATGATTTCAGACCATGATGACTGAATGATGCCATCATCGACATTCACCAGAATTAGCTCTTCTGTCTCCTATACACAAACATAAACACACACATATGTACAATAGACTAACTGTTGCAAGCTCTGTCAGAAAAACAAAAAGCTACTGTTAAATGTGAACTAAGCTTCTGTAAGACACTGAATGAATGCAGTATAGAGGTTGTTGTTAAATACTGTATGTGAGCTCAAAAGAACAATTACAAATGAATAACTGGCCATTTGGATTGGAATAATACGGAAGTAAATAAGTTAATAATTATTAATAATAAATTGCACATTTTAACTTTTAAGAGGTGTACGTTTTTTATCAGTGTTTTAATTGCTGTGTTATTTTTATGTATGTTTATGTATGCACCATAAACAGCAGGACTTATTCCTCTTACGTGTTAACCTCCTTGGCAATAAAACTGTTTCTGATTCTGATTCTGAATAGATCTCTGGTGTATGGTTGAGATAGCAAAGGGATTGAACATTCATATAGTTATGGATTGGTTCCACTGGTTCTATTACATGTAAAAAAAAACAATTACCATTAAATAAAGAACACAAGTCTAAATCATGATCATAATATGTCTTACCTTGTATAGGGAGTAATTCGAATTTAATATTATTTCTAACAGCTAACATTGCTTCCATCATCTTGGGAAAGAAAAGTCAGAGTTGCCAGATGTGCCGACATGACCTGGTTTAAAGCTAAAACTGGTATCCTTGATGTTGATTAAAAAAAATCTGTAATAAGGGAATATATTACTCACTGCAGCAACCTCTTCAAAATGACTGATGTGACAGCCCATCAGGAAGGCTGTAGGAGCCATGAGGAAGTCTAGCATTCCTTGTGCCAAGATGGGAACATAGGGCTGCTGCCAGGACAGAGGCTGAGAGAGAGAGGTCAGAGGAACAGGTCACAGATGGAGAAGATGGAGAAGGGGATGATGCAGGTTGTTTTAGAATATCTCTCTATACAAACACCAGTTACTCAGATTGTAAGACAAAATGTTCCTCCTCCACTGACCTGCAGGTAAAGCAGCAAGCTCTCTGCGACCAGAGTGAGTCTGGCCCAGTCAGCAGAGAAGAAGACCAGCCTCTGCTCTTGGAGGAGGTAGGACAGCACCTAGAGAGAGGCCTTAAAGGGTTACCTGAACATTTTCCACTTTTATCATATTTAGGATGTACGTATAGGATGAGATGCTTTATATTACGTCCAACTAGTGTTCATTTTCTCATCATAATTTTGCTTAGTTTTAACAAGAAGCAAAGGGAAGCAAATTTACCAAAATTCTTACTCAGAATATGTCCCATACACAAAGTAATGTACCTTTGTATGACTAAATTAGATACAATTGGATATACTTTATGGATCCCAAATTGGTAAATTGCTGTTACAGCAGCATGTTAGCAAGACATTGCACTTCAAATATAACAGCATAAATAAAAGAAAAAGATATAAATCAATACACTGTACTTCATTGTATGACTTATTCTTGTGTCAATATGTCATGTAAGAGCAATCTATTTGTGCTGCATTACCTGGAGCAGTGTTGTGTGCGTGAAACATAGCAAAGGAAGATGCAGGTCGATGTCGATAAGAGGGCTGTCCTGATCCTCTCTTGATGGAAGAAACACATGGAGCGGACGGAGGCTGAAGGACTAAAACACAGATATGATTTAACTGTTAAGATCTAGAAATTGGTCACACAATGAGACAAATACAGATATAGTTAAGGTAAGAAACAAACAGAGATATATCTCAAAAGAGACAGAGAAAAAAGTATTTCTGACCACATGTAGCTGTCCAGGAGGAGGTAAAGGGACTAGAGACAGCTTAGCGGAAAATTCTTTTATAGTCTCCTCAAAGTCAGATTGTCTTGCAGGCCGCAACTGGACCAGGAGACTGAGAAGGTGGAGACAAAGAAAGATTTTACAAATTCAAAACAAGAGAAGGATATCCATTAACTCTATGTATTTGAAATAGATCATTACCATGACAAGCAGTCTTTCAGAGCATTGTAGTAGGGGAACTTGGAGATGACACAAATGGCAAACGGTGTATAGAGGCGGGACTTTGATGAATTCCATCTTTGGACATTATGGACAGAACCCTCCTGACAGGACTGACAGAGTGGACAGCCAATGAGAGACAATGATAAATTCACTGGATTGATTAAGTTTGTGGTTGTTCGTTTGTGTATGTGGTTCACTGTACCTGTACAGCTCTGTAATACTGTACGACAACTCCATGGGTTCGGTTCCCAAACAGGTCAGTAAAAACTAGGAAGTGATAACTGTCTTCTCTCGGCTCATTGGTTAACTGAAGACCACCTGTCCAAAGGAAAGCAAGACGTCAACACCTGAGTAGCAATAACGATGTTTGTCATGGTTGATAGGGCTTAGTATACGGCAAGTCCTAACACCAGAGTGTGTTTTGATATATAATCTACATTTTGGATTTTGAGCAAGATATGGATCCATGACCATAACTTTTGAGGCAGCATAGCAAGATTATAACTCAAGATCGTAAGAGAAGCTTACTAAAAGTGAAAAACTTGAAGCCTTAGATACAGATGCTGCTGTTAGTCTTACCCGGGTAAAAACAAAAAAAAATCTTTACAGTATTAATCAAGTTTAATCACTGTTATACTCAGTTTAAAGCATGGTAATGTTAGGCTTTTAGAGAGAAAACTATACCAGGGAAACAGAGCTGCGGCAAGGCGATGAGGTCCAGATCCTTAGGAACACTGATGTCTTCTGATGCGGAGGACGCTTCTGTACGACTGGTTGTCTCTCCATTAGGCAACACCTCTGCAGCACGGTCTCGCCTCTTCTGCAAACAGAAAAACAACACATTTTATTAACAAAGAATCATGCTGAGAGCGATCTGAAATGCCTAACGCAAACAATTATGGTAAAAATTGTATTTTAAAGTTTCAAATATGATATAAATGTTACCTTCTTTATAAAGCTTCTCCTCCTCTGGACACGACTGAAAGCTGGTCCAATCAACTGGCTGGAGTTAGTCTCCTTGGAAACAAATGGGGGGGCATGGACCTGCAGTACTTCAGCTTCCAGCAGGGGAAGTTCACCCAACGTACTCTGCTGTTGAAGCTGAGAGACGGTTTGGAAATAGTTATTGTAACGTCTAAATACATGTATTTCTACTTTTACCCTTGATTCTGTAAAGGATAAAATGTTGACGTTTATGTGAATATGAAGCAGTGGCGATACTATTCTTAAACTTTGAATTAGCCAAGTATTTGTTGTATAAAAGAAACATTCATATCTTGTACATATTAAATATCAAGGTATGTTTGTTTTGTGTTGGATAACATGTACACCTAAGTGTTTATGCTGTGGATATTTACTGTCCAGATGCAAATGTATTGGTAATCTAATAGTAGACGTCTTCACTGTCCATGTTGCTATAGAAAGCATGCAAAGTGTAAATGCTTCCGACACGACTTCTGTTTGTTTGCATATTTTCTGTATTTGTGTATGCACGTGTATACTTCACCTGGTATATGTCACGGAGCTTATCACTGGGTGCACCAACCACTACACATGCCTCCAGCAGTCCAGACGGGAGCTCTGCCATCACACACACTGCCAGAAACAGACACACACACACACACACACACACACACACACACACACACACACACACACACACACACACACACACACACGCAAAGTGCATTTAGAGGAGAGAAGGCATGACCACATTAAAGTGATACAATTTAAACTGAGGTAGATATTGTGAGAAAACAAATGGAGATGCTATATGGTTTAAGGCAAGGTTGAAGTACATCAAAGAACTAAAGTTGAGTTACTTATGTAGCTATTCAATTGACTCCATAATTAAAAAGTTAGAAATATTCCCACTTAATTGAATATATCATGATGTATTTGAATCGAAGTACAGATACGGATAAAGAACATTTTATATTTATCTCCCACCCTCACTATAATTACAAAGAACCACTCAAAATCTGTAATCATCAGACATTTCTGACACTCTCAGAAACATACACAATAAACATCTAGCTCACACTGACACACACACACACACACACACACACACACACACACACACACACACACACACACACACACACACACACACACACACACACACACAGATGTTTGAGTGTGGTCACTGGTGCAGTAAAGCAGTTATGTCATCAGAATCACAGATGTGAAAACTAAGTTCCTAAAACTAAATGAACCGCAAAAAAACACATTCAAGTCTTGATTACTGTCTTATTATATAACTTACAGATCTGTTGGAGTTACAATTCATACAACTGGGTAGAAGTAGAACAATTGGCAATTTATCCATTACTTTTAAGTCTCAGAGATTTAAAAAGCAAGTTTGTGATTATTCTCCTCCGAAAACCTACATCACACTACATTATTTCTTTTACCAAATCATTAAAAAATATATATATATATAATTATTAGTAGTAGTATTAGAGAATGTCCTGGTGAACCCTTGGTAATTCCATTGTTAACCATTATTATAAACACAGAACATTGCTTGGAGTCCATATATTCAAATACCTACTACTTATCTATCCATCTGGGTCAGGCAGATCCAAGAATAAACATATGACTTGCATTAGGAACTCTTTTAAATCAACATTTTTCTCAACCTTCCTCTTTCTGTCTTTCAACTCTCCTTCTCTTTTCTATCCACCCCCCTCTGATCACACATATGTTCCTTGTTTATCTACTTTAAAAACATTCTTTCATTCTCTCCTTTTGTCTTCTTGTCTGTTATACCATTTTCTCTTGTTTTTCCCCTTTGACACGTTTTTTTTGTTTTCGTCTCTTAGTCTTCAGGCCATTCCGGCCTCTGACTAACTACCCTGCTGTGTCACGGAAACGCACACACAAACTTAAGTCATTTATTCCCCGAAAACCCCTAATTTTGGAAACCCTGCGTACAAGTGTGTGTAAGTATACACTTCTCGTAAAGTCTAGCAATGTCCACCATCATAGCTGTTTTATAACTTCTCCCGCATTGCACTGTCTCTCGCACACACACTCAAACACTTAATAAAAAGCAGATGTCACGCAATTGAGTCTGAGACTGAAGGAGAAAAACTACAAGAATTTAGAAGTTCATATTGTGTTTCTGAATAAAAATAAAAACATTAATTGTTGTTCATTCCAGATCGTTTACAAAGACTCCATTAGAAAAACATCACTGAGTTGAATAACTAAATAAACACACACCAAACTAAAATATTGTTGAGACTTGGGTGGGGAGTGTATCTTTGAAGATTCTCCTGCAGATATGCAGAGGCTCTCAAGGTGCTTCCACAAACAAGTATGTCTTCATATATTAGATAGGGTAAGGTGCTTTTATGTAGCTGCCAACAATTTCACCAAGCAGTTGCTGGTAAGCAGATGTTTCATAGATGTTAAAAGACATATGGAAGAAGGCTGCTTCCAAATGAAGTGGTTGAGGTGACACGCCTACAAATATGCACTTTGGATTCCTGTTACCCAAAACAGTGCTGCCAATGTAAGCAACACTACAACTTCTCTATTTTGCACCTCAGAGCTGCAGTCATCTGAATGTTAAGTGCTATAAAGCAGCCCCTTACTTTACATCCTAATTAGATCACAAACAGTTTGCAAGAGTTTACTGAGCACTTCTAGGACACAGGAAGAGGGTGAGCTCTTAAAATGGGTGACATGTCCCTTTAATGGGAACCAGACAACATTTACAAGTTTTTGATGGTTTGTGAGAAAACTATAGCTAATTATTCATGACGTAGAACAGATGACTAAATAAAAAAATAATTTGCCTTAAACACTGACACTTTTATCCGTCATTGTGCAAAAAACTGCCTTTTATATTGATGCTGACACAACATGCAATCACACTCCGATTCATAGGAGATTTTTTTTTTTGGCAGCCGGGTGGAAAGGTAGTCTACTAAAATGTGGTTATGATTAGCCACTTCCCTTGTATTAATCATGAAGGGGTATAAACGCTGAATAAATTGTATCCCGGTTCGGGTTATTTTAACGCACCACACGTTTTCATACGGCATTTAGTTGTTTACGTTAATTGTAGAGAGAGAGAAAAAACATCTGCGTTCATCGGTAATGTTAAAACGCAGGACATTAGACCTTTTATCCCTGCAACTGACGTTAACAGAACAATGAATCGTAAAGTCTGTAAATATACATGAAAATGACTTGTTTAGACCAGTCGAGCCAGATTTTTTTTTTTACACAGCAACGTTTACAGCAGAAACTGACCTTAAATAACGAACATTTCCACTGGCACACCGGTAAGTCACACCGGTAAGTCACACTGACGAGAAGTTAGTTGGACCAGCTCGCTTTCATGAATCTGTTTAAAACTTCTAAACGCTACAGTACTAACTTCAAAACTGTGTCTAACTCTTACAGTATGCAGTGATTCAACACTCGCTGACAGTGTGCTCTGGTCTGTCAAACTAAAGGCAGCGCCACGCAACTTTCAAAATAAAAGCTTTTTCCCTTGCACTTCCAGGGGCTGGGTAAAGAGTACCACGACGCCATCTACTGTTTTTTGTCAATGGCCAATGCTGCTATACATTTGCCTGTTTATGTGGTACACTATGTGTATCTAGTTAAATCAACATTGTAATTCAACAGTCCTCTATTAAAACACATCAAATTGTTAAGTGTTAAACTGTTTCAGAGAGTTGTTGATTCTTGGTTATTTTGATGCAGACTGTGATGTTAAATTAACATTACATTTCAGCAACACCTCTCTTTCTAATGCACCGGTTTAGAAACAGAACCAGGATGGGGTCAACCTTTATGAAGATATATATTGCAAGTCTGTTGCATTCTAACTGAATTAGCGTTATCAAGTAACTCGGAACATTTGGTCTTGATGCTCTACATTAACTTACCCCCAAATCTCTATGTTCGGTCGACTGTGTGTCCTCCAGACGAGATGGCCAGCCGTGATCGTATAGTGGTTAGTACTCTGCGTTGTGGCCGCAGCAACCCCGGTTCGAATCCGGGTCACGGCAGTCAATTTTGAGAGTGTGGTTGTCCTAAAATGAATGGGAAATTATCAGAGAAATAAAATGATGATGATATTCAAAGGAGACAAAGGACGAGACCTGTTTGACCATTATGATAATGCATCATTAGTTTTTCACTCTTCTTTCCAAGTTAGGGTTCTGTGTGGTTTCCACATGAGCATAGTTTGTAGGGTGTGTCAGATATTCCGAGTGACCTCAGGACAGCATGGGTGCCGCCAGGGGGGGGGAGGTTAGGACGATTCTAAGGGCCCAGCACTGACAGGGGCCCTTTGAGGGCTATCAATATTATTTTAATAGTATTGTCTTGTTTAAGTTTTTGAGATGAAATAAATCATTTGATCTGTTAAAATAAGCAAATTATATATGGTTGTGATTTGCTATTAAAAAAATCTTCGAATTATGTATGAGATTATCATTTCACCCCTCTCCCTTTTTACTGAATGGTATAGTCTGATTCTGGCAGCGGGACACGCGAAATGTGTATGCCCTGCCTCGGTGAATGAACAGCTTGGTTCAAATGCGGTGCCGTGCAGTGTAGAAGTTTAGAAGTGCAGTCCAGTAAATGATGAAGTCCGGGTATCAAAAACGAAAGGAGAAAGAGCATTTTCATTTTAAGGCAACAGTCTATTCAGTGTAATTCAGACAGTTGTGGATTTTTTTTTTTTTTGGGGGGGGGGGGGGGGCCCTAAATTGAAATGTTTCATGGGGCCCAAGATTTCTGGCGGCGCCCCTGCAGGACAGTAACTCATATGCATATTTTTGCATTATGTTCACATAATGAAAATATGCACTGAAAACCACCAGAATCCATGCACCATGGGAAAAAAATAATAAATATTGCTAATGTAGAGAGAAGAAATCAATACCCTCGGGGCAAATATCTAAACCTAATATATAATGCAATAACAAGTAGTGACCATCAGATGGCGTCTTTGAACTTGTGCATATGGGGGAGAGTCATATAGTAGTCTCAGATCTTGTGAACGTAGGCTAAACTCTAATACATTATTCATTATTCCCTGGGGGGAAATCACAAGACATTACAATTAGTACTTGCCTTACCAGCTACAGTTTCAAATTGATGTGTACTAGTACATCAAAATTGAAAATCCAACATTAAAATATACATTATTAGGAAATGGGCCATCCCAATACTACCCATAGCAACTTTAACTAATTACTGGTGTTTGACTTTAATAGTGGATAATATTATGCTACTACTTCTAAACATATTAAATAGTCTCTTGTTAAAAATGCACACAAAATAGGGCTACCTAACATGTGTTCTAAGTTTACAACATTCAAAGCTGTTGGATGATAATGAGGCACAGAAACACATCAAATAGGGGAAACAACTGCTTAAGGGAAGAGTGGGACAATATAAAACACTCAATAAAATACATACTCTACATGTCGGCTATATTTCAGTGATCAGTGTCTGACAGGTTCCTTTTTTATTTGAATTCAGTCTTCAGTCCAGTCGACAGTATAAATATAAATATACTGTAGTATTGTGTTTAAAATAATGTTTATTCAGTGTTGTTTTTCCATCCAAAATGTAGGCCTACTTTATGGTTTAAGATCAACATTGACTAAATATTTAGCAAAGAAGCTAATAGTGTCCAATTTTAACTGAATTTTTTTCTTTTAATTTCAAAGGATATGATTAACATTTTGTTTAAATATGTATTGATACTATTAATTAATATATGTGTAGTATGAACACATTCATTCATTCTTGGGTTGCAGTTCTGTGTGCCTGAGGCAAGGCTTTCCTAAGAGGGAGTAGTTGCTCTCCCTCTCTCCCTCTCTCTCTGCGGCAGCCATATTGGAATGCTGGATGTGGAGAGGAAGTAGGAACAGGCGACGGGAGAGGGAGAAGGGGGAGATAGGCAGGAGCGAAAAAAAACCCACTAACTGTAACTACTCAAAGCTCACCAACTGAAATAACGGATTATTCCCCGACTGTACAAAGCTTCTCCGGCCGGTAAAGTCAACCCTAACCCCCGGGACGACCCCTGGAACAAATCAACGTGAGTGATATTGTGTTTTGGGGATTATTTCAGGAGCTAAAAGAAAGTATGGGATGCGGTTGGTTTACTGTTCGTCCTGGCTGGCTTTATTTAGCTGTTTCCTCTTCCAGTTTGTGAAACACTCTCACTTGAAAAAATAACTGAAAAGTTAGTAAGTCTTTACGGCACCTTAACTGGGTCGTAGTTTTCCTTTCGCTAACTTGGAGCAATTGAAAGGAAGAGTGACCTAGTGCCACCAAACTCTTTGCCACAGTCACATGGAGCGAATGTGGAGTGACTCCTATCTAACGCACGGTAAATAAAGACACAGGATTAACCTACATTAAGCTTCTGAATCTATTTTCTTAAGTACTTTTTTCGTTCCCAGTGGCATACATATAAGGCTTTTATGAAGACTAACCTTGTCTTGCCTTCCAAACAACTGACCTAGGCTAACGTTACTGTACTCTTCCTTTAATGGACCAGTTAAGTTACATTTGTTGACTTTGCTGTTTCTAAATACTTTTTTAGGTTTATGGTTACAAAATATGCTCATTTGTTCGGTGTATTATAGGATTTGCCCACCTAACCCCCCTTTCATTTGGCTGTTATTAATCGACCAATTCACCTAGGGGTTCTCAGAACTTGTTCATTTGCACCAAGCATTTTTGAACTATAAAATCCATAGAGAACATGTATTTGTACCCATTCTGACATTAACAATCTTATATTGTTGGTGGAGTTCATGCATGTTATCTTGCATGTTGTAAAACCTTAATGTTCCCTATGAAAAAGCACTGATTCAAAAACATCTTGTTCCCCACATAACAAAATAGGGAAATTGTGTAGAGTAGCTATGAGACATTTAAAGTTGGAAGTCCAAGTAAAACATCTTGAAAAGCTTCTGCTGCATTTTCCCAGCTCTGTGACAGATTTGCTAGAGCCTGAATCTTTGCCTCTACTTCATATTCAAGATGCAAGAAAATGCTAATGAATTGCAGTATCCTGAGGGCACTGAGGCATCAGATCTACAGTATACTAATGGAGTGCCACTCTGCACTCTTATATTTGCAATTCTGTGGACAAGCTGCACCTAAAGCAGTGTTTGGTTTACTGATCCAGGACTGTTAGTAAAGGGAATGCAAAGTTTATTTGAGGTCATGGTTTGCTTTACCGGTTTACCTGTGAACGACGGTCACAGATACACAACACACACTATGTTCATTGTCAGGTTGCAGTTATTCACTGTTTGATAAGGCCTGTAATCTTTCAATTTCTGAAACAAGACAAATTAGCTGTTTGCAATGGTGTGACAATAAACTATGGGGCATTCTTTTCATCTGAATAACAGCTATTGTGATGAGGAAAATGTCTGTCCCAAGTGACGTCCTGCAGACACTACTTCCTACACGATTAAAGGCCAGATGTAATAGTTGGTCTCAAATAAAGCTTGTTTAAAGCACCTAAACTCAGCTTTAAAACACATTTTTGTCACATAGCCCTGGATTTAAAAGTAATTGATTGGACATCACATTCAAAAAGCTATCTACAGGATTGAGATGTTAATTCTAAATTAGCAAACACGAACCACACAGCTAATTAGCTTATCCACTTGATGAGTGTTTAGTTCCAATGCGGCTGCACTTATTCAGCTTGGTTTCTGTGACAAAATGCTTCACCACACGCATAATTACTTCTTTCTGGGATCTTTGATAGTGAATTGGTATGCACAATTACACCTTACTGTAGCTATTTGACCTAAATGTTGGCACACTGCTTTTAATTTAGTTAGATTTGAAGTTTGTTTGGTGTGGATATCATTGAAATTCGTCCCCTTTACATGCGTTTGAACGATGTTGTGAACTTCTTCCTCAGTGCACTCATTTGGCACCATAGGACCAAAATGAACTCAGTGTAATCTTTGATCTAGAGTAAAAACATGTCATTACCTTCAGTGTGAGAAACAAGCAGAAAACAACGTTGTTAGCTTCTATAATTTGGGTCATGTGGCTCTGGGAAATTCCTTCACATGGACCGTCTACTTAAGTTTTTTGTGTATTTTTATGATTATTGCATTGCTGTAAATAATCATTTTGGCTTTTGTAATATTTGTTGTTAAAAAGAACTTAGTAGAGAGGGAAACTATACTCTTTTCTGACTGGACTCCTTCTGTGGTTGGTCCGCAGCAGGCGTGGCAGTGGTGTGTGTGTTTGTGTGTGTGTCTGTGAGGCTGTGTGTAAATTGCAGAGCAGTGCAGGAGGCCTGTATTTATAGAAACACTTGACTACACTCCGAGATCTTACAGGAGCAGTTCATTGCATTACAGAGAACTCTACTGTTATTAGTCTGGTTCTTCCTTTTTTTCTGCACGGTTCATGTTTTGGTCCATTCTATTCTTTTCATGCATCTACTCTTTAGCCTACTCAAGTTTTTTAGTCAGGTCTGAAACAGAAACACTGTGCAGAAAGACATGGGGGTCACAAAGCCAACAGTCTAGTCAGTACATTGCGGTGCTGTGTCATAATGACTCAAACTAGTGGTAGCAATCACTGCAGACACAAGCTGTGTGTGTGTGTGTGTGTGTGTGTGTGTGTGTGTGTGGAGGTATGTAAATGTTCTGAATGAGAGTACGTGTCCTTAATATGTATCATGAGGAATTCATGATACCAAATGAAATAATTTGTCTTGAGGGAAGGAACAAATCTCTACTTGAGTTTTTGGTTTCAGTCTGCATTTCTATGTTTCAAATAATTCGTTTTCCTAGCAAACATTTTTGGCCTTTTTTCCCCTAGTGAGTAAATACTTTCAGCTGTGTGCAAGTCCAAGCTGTTTTCTCACATTTTGCATAAATGAATGAATGATATTTGCACACTGACCTCAGGAAGGAAAGGCCCCGAATGAACGGTGGTCTTTGTTTTGCACCGGTAACTTCATTTGGAAGTTGAATAGTGTTGTGTTTGTGCACGTGCTGGCATGTATGTGATTGTATGGGTCTCATAAATTAAATTTAACTTCGATCATCCGTGGAACTTATTCCCCTGCATCCTCCTGTATGTGGTTTCAGCTGTGAAGGAAAAAGTGTGTGTGTGTGTGTGTGTGTGTGTGTGTGTGTGTGTGTGTGTGTGTGTGTGTGTGTGTGTGTGTGTGTGTGTGTGTGTGTGTGTGTGTGTGTGTGTGTGTGTGTGTGTGTGTGTGTGTGTGTGTGTGTGTGTGTGTGTGTGTGTGTGTGTGTGTGTGTGTGTGTGTGTGTGTGTGTGTGTGTGTGTGTGTGTGTGTGTGTGTGTGTGTGTGGAGACAGAAGTCCATTCCCTTAGCTTCTGGATTGGCTGCATTCAGGAAGTAGCCCCCACACCCCTCCATTTAAACACACACACAGAGCACTTACTGTACATCCTAAAGCATGCTGTGTCCCTCAGGAGCTGAAAGGAAAACGCCTCTTCCTCTCTGCAGCAGCAACACTGCTCAGACATCTGTGTGTGTTTGTGTGTACCTGTGTGTGTGCACTGCATGCTTGTTTGTGTGTCGCTGTGATAATGACTGTGTTTACCCAAGATAACATGAATGAACACTGCCTTGGTTTTCTCTTATGAAAATATCTCTGTGGTCGTTATAACTTGGTTTAGCAATATTTGTGTGAATTCTTGCAGTTGTATCTTGTTGTGTTTTCTAGTTGAAGTGGAATTTAGCAATGAGACGGATTAAAACCGCTTGCTGGACACCTTCCACCTACAGTTGTGGCTGCTGTTTGAACTGTGAGTGCACTTCAGTGTGAAAATGTATACAAATGATTGAATAAGGGCTGATGCATTTTTCGAAAGGAAAGATAGACTATATTGGGCCAAAATCAAATTTTTATGTTGTATTTAGTAGAAAATGACAAATCGGATATGTCAAACTCCCTACGGTGGGATTTTTCCAAACATTTGAGTACGACTAAGCGGCCATTTCAGTGATGCGATTCCTATAAAATATTCCATTATATCTGGATTTATATTGGTACCAAACTAGGTCAGTGCATCGTGAAAGCCTGACACTACAGAATGTCATACCCCTGTAACTTAATGGTTGAGTAGGAGTGTGTGTCGTTGGACGTCTTTAAAAGCAGGTGGCTAGTATGTAATATACACTACTTTATTTCTTCTTCAGTCATGGTTAAGCATATTCATGAGTCTCATTCAGGTTTTCTGATCTTGTCTAAATACAGTTCAGTTGTTTTAGTGTGTGTTAGTGTGTGTAGATTGACCGCTCTGCACTGCAGGATTCTTACTGTGGGCACTGAAATGTGCTACAATGGCAGGAAGTGACATCGTAGTTAATGCCTTGTCCCTCCTTGGAGCATGCACACACACACACACACACACACACACACACGAAGTGCACTCCCTTCGGTCATGCGGGTCATTGGTGCAGCATGTCGACTAGTGATGAATGGAACTGGAGCACAGAGATTCCCTTTGGTGTGGATATATGTGCGTGTGTGTGTTTGTGTTTGTGTGTGTGTGCGAAGACTTAGTCCTTGACTTAACCGAAATAACTCAACAGACTAATGACCACTGTCTTGTTCCCTCAAAGCGAGGAAGTGACTGAACTGCAGACTAGAAAAGAACAATCACAACCACAGATAATGTAAATAAGTTTCCTGTGTGTGTGTGTGTGTGTGTGTGTGTGTGTGTGTGTGTGTGTGTGTGTGTGTGTGTGTGTGTGTGTGTGTGTGTGTGTGTGTGTGTGTGTGTGTGTGTGTGTGTGTGTGTGTGTGTGTGTGTGTGTGTGTGTGTGTGTGTGTGTGTGTGTGTGTGTGTGTGTGTGTGTGTGTGTGTGTGTGTGTGTGTGTGTGTGTGGTGTTTGGGGGACAGGCAGTGTAATTGCATTGCAGTGAGTCACAGAGGGAGACACAGAAAGAAGTAATTGTTGGGCTTTGTCATAGACACAGAGAGAAAGAGGTGGGAGGAGGAGAACGCTGGGTGGGGATAAGCCAGAGAAAAACAGAAATAGAGAGATGAGGCTAAAAGAAAGGCTCCCAAGATGTACTATATCCCTAGATTTGTAAGTAGATGAAAACATAATCTCTGCGTCCGTGTGTATAAAAAAATCTGTCATTTCCTACGGGACATAAATCAATGTTCTGTAACCCTGGTGGGATGTTTTATTTAGCCCCCCACTGTGCCTGTCCATTTGTTCAGCTGTTCACCTGTTATGATGTCTTAGGATGACCCTTATTCAAGCACTAAAATACACAGTTTAAGGTGAAAAGTGATACTGTAGTTGTAGCAACAAATGAACATTTAGAGTTTTATTAGAAATGTCAACTTTTTACACTAAATATGGAGCTTCTGCCAGCAGCTTGTTAGCTGAGCTTAGAATTAAGTTCGGAAATGGGAAAACAAGAGCAAACAAAAGCTGCCTACCAGCACGCAAAGCTCTCAAATTGGTCTATCTCCTTTGTTTAATTCGTAGTAAATCTGCCTTATAAAAAGGACACTGTAATCCCCAGGAAAACGGTGTGGTTTTGCTAGCTAAACTTTTTCTTGGCACAGTACATTTCTGAATCTTTAGTGGTTCACTGGACTGGCATGTCCTTTTTTATGTGATACAGATATGAGTGGTTTAAAGGCAAAAGCAAATATTTTAAAAGTTATATCAAAATCAAGTGTCAAACAAACCATCTGGTAGCTGAATCATTTTTGTATTGTTTTGCAGTTTAGTGATCAGGCCAGATAACTCCTTGGAACGTTTGAAATGATTCAGGATGTTTCTATGTATTATTTGCTACCAGTATTGAGTGACTGGTTTTCAGCTTAAAACCGTTCATATAAGATTCCAGTCGCACCTGCCGGGTTCTTTACTTAAACATAAGGAGTCCAAAGCAGACTTCACTGTGTCTGCTGAGCCAATCATATGACCTCATTTTTTCTCTAGATTCATGCACAGGCACACACCCACACAAGTCACAATAGATCACAGGGCAACACACACACACACACACACACACACACACACACACACACACACACACACACACACACACACACACACACACACACAGATTAGCAGTGAAACACCTGGATACCAGTCCAGAGGTATGACACAGATGCATACACAAACCAACACACTCCTTCACAGACTGTCGAGCTACCTTACTGCTGCTGAGGTGAGAGGTGGGTATAATGCCACAGTGTGTGTCTGTCTGTGTGTCAATGTGTGTGTATGTCTGTGGGATTAGTCACCATAGCTGGGACTTTCTTGTAACAAAGGTTCATTGAAGGATAGTCCCACTGCTGACTCTCGGAGTCTGCTAAAATGCTTTAGATGTTACTAAACATCTATAACATCAATGTCAGCATTGTCAACAACTGCAACTTTAAAAAGCTGATGTTTTTTTTCCTTTAAGCCAAATGTATTTAAAATCAAATTCATATTTATTTATCATTATCCATTTATTAGATTCTAAACTTTACTGCACTGTTGCATTTGGTTCATTAAAAAAAAAAATCTTTAGCAGAGGGGGTTCTATACTTTTCCACTTTTGCTTTGCCTGTTTACTTTTAACTGAATAAGTGAAATAAGAGCTGTGTTTTTATTGATGTTTTGATGTTCAGGCAGAGTGAACTATCACATTAAACCTGGCAGACCCATTGGCGAAAACATTTAAGGGGAAAGCATGCGGGGACAGCAGCAGGGTTTGACTATTTGACAGTGTATCACTAGAGGGCGATGTTAACACACCAGCTCATCACGCAGGGATTTGAAGGTCTGAGTTTAGATCCACCTTCTAAATGAGAGTCAGAGTATACTAGGGCTGTGTGTGAATGTGTGTGACATCTTGGCCTACTAATCCAGTTGCCCATTAATCTGCTTTGCTCCTGAGCAACTCTCATCTTGTCAGTCTGCCTGTGTGTTGCTTGTATGTGAGAGAGGGATAGAGAGAGAGAGGGTTTCTGTCACGGCTCATTCATAATCAATAATGTGACATACTTACCAACTATACAATCAACAAGATTCAGTGATTTTATGGCACTTTGACCACATTTTGTGGTCCATATCTGCAGGCGCTGACAGTGGAAAACTGCCACCGGGAAGTTCCAGCAACAACAGATTTCTGCCTGTGGGACAAGGATGTTCCTGCTCTCAAATGCTGACTCTGAGTCTTACGAGGCTTTTTGTAGTTCTACATAACACTTTTGGTTAATGACACCTGCATTTCAACCAGTGTTTTATATTTCCTTTGTTAACAAGGAACAGAAGGACCAGAAAGACAACACACACACACACACACACACACACACACACACACACACACACACACACACACACACACACACACACACACACAAGGCTAGCTGCTAGTTTTAGAGTTGATTTGTTTGTTGTTTCTAAATGGTCTTGCTTCTAACTCCATGTCTGAAGTTTTAAGCTATGTACCCAATAGATCCCTCCTGTCCTCTCTGTGGTTGTCTCTCAGGTGTTCTTAGGGACTGGTCTAAGACCGACAACGAGGCCTCTTTTTGCCTCCGTGGCCCCAGCCTTCTGAAAGGCCTGAAGGGAGCAGTGAGCGTGGATATCTTTTGAAAGAAAGACCCTCTCCAGAGGCAGTGTTTGGTTAGTCCGTTCTGAGCTACTGTAGGACCAGCACCCCCTGCATAAATGGACGGTTCATTTCAAGGAAACCTGAACCAAAACATTCTTAGATTAAGGTCATTATGAGTTAATCAAAATACTTAAATGAATAATATAGATATTTTCTGCCTATAGACCCCCCTAAATACTAAACACTGCCCCTTTTTGTAAGCATTAAACAATTCAGACACTGGTGATTGTAGCTGGTATTAATGTTCTGACAATTCTCTACTGTGATCATTATTATTAGCCCTGATAATTAGAGGGAAATTATACATTTTTATATATCTTTTTTTGTATTTACTCTGTAATTATTTATCGTAGAAACTACAGCCCAATTTTTTTTTTATGAATCCAACCATATGGACAAAACCTCATATTCCTATAACTTTTTTTAATCATCATTTATTCTCAATTAGTTTTATCAGCTGTCATGGTTCAAGCCTTTAGGGTCAGTAGACTATTCTGTCCTTAAATATTAGTGTAGGGTGGGTTTACTACCCCTGCGTCTGATTGGATTTCAGTGTAATTGGATTAAACGTGCACCCCTCTCAAAACAAAGTCAGGGGAACAATAGTCTGCTGTTCCCCGTGTTTTTGTTCTGAAGATTGATGATTTCTTTGGCGAATGTCGAGCTGAGAATATTGCGTTATGACTAATTGAGTAGCTCCTCGGTGCATTTGTGTCAGAGGGGCAGAATAGCCAAAGGCAACACAGCTCACACTCCTCTTCCTCTCTCTATTAGGTCATTTTCAGTTCTGTATTTTTCCATTTGATGATTTCCTCCTCACTTTCAATTCTTTCCCCCCCATATTCTTCAGTTGTCTCTCCTCACTTATGGTCATGAAGTTGCATAATTTCTTTCCATCTTTTCTCCTGTCTTTCCCTCCTCTTTTGCTTTGCCTATACATCTGGCTCCCTCTCTCCCCCTCCATCCCTCTCCCAGGACACAAAGACACCCCCTCCTCTTTCCTCCTTTTTTGTCTTTCATACCCCCCCCCTTTCACAGTCATAGGCTGCTTACCGCCACCCCTCTCTCTTTCCCTCCTTCCCTTCCCTCCACGACTCCCACTCGTGCTGCTGTGTATCCGAGTGTCAGTGGAGTAGTAGTAGAGGGAGGAGGAGGAGGCAGGGTTGTAAGCTTAAGCCCACATTAGCCATCATTAGTGAGTTAGCTGGCTAGCACATCTCAAATTCAGCCCAAAGACCACAGAAGCCCCGGATTTTGGCTTTTCTAATTTAGCTTTGGGATTACTCTGTTCTTCTCTTCTGGACTTTAAATGGAAGGACTATACTATGGTAAGATTTGAAACAGACAAAATAAAGTAGTGTATGTTCACATTGTTAGTTTGTATGAATGGTAGGCTCTTCAGTCTAAATGTATAATTGTTGATAAGTGTAATATAATATAATAAGTGTGTTGGTGTGGCAGAATACATTTGTAAGTGATTATATATATACTGTATGTATCTATCAGGAGGCTTTGGTTTGGGTTGAATTGTTCATTTGTTGTTTCTTACAGTCAATACTTTGAGAAGTATTGTACTTATTGATGGAAAGGGCAGTTGTCTATTCAGCTTTGGATAAGTGTTGGTAAAAACAAAACAAGATATTTACATTTTTTAACTGGGTCTTTTGGATGTTATGAAATGGATTTCCTATTAATATTTGATGTCATTTTATAGAAAAATGGTTGAGTAATTGAGAGAATACAGAATCAGATTAATCAAAAATGAAAGGCAGTCATAACTGAACAATTTGTGTGTGTGTGTGTGTGTGTGTGTGTGTGTGTGTGTGTGTGTGTGTGTGTGTGTGTGTGTGTGTGTGTGTGTGTGTGTGTGTGTGTGTGTGTGTGTGTGTGTGTGTGTGTGTGTGTGTGTGTGTGTGTGTGTGTGTGTGTGTGTGTGTGTGTGTGTGTGTGTGTGTGTGTGTGTGTGTGTGTGTGTGTGTGTGTGTGTGAAAGGGAGATGCTTGTGTTTGGTAACTGTATGTAGTAGACTTTAACTTGAAGTGTGTATGTGCAGAAAAGCGGTATATCACTGTGTGTGTGTTCTGTTTGATTTTTTTATGTGTGTGTGTGTGTGTGTGTGTGGGAGGAGGAGCAGTTTGTGTGAGATGACATGTGTGCACAATTAGTGGGTTGTGTTTGAATACAAGTATGTGCACCCTTTTGTAGTGACTGTGTGTGTGTGTAGGCGACTGTCTCAGTGTGTTCTGGATGCACGTGTGTGTGTGTGTTTTGTGTGTATGTTGTAAAGGCAGGCACGTAACAATCCCCCGGCGGCTTTTTGTTTCTAGGTTGAATCATCTATATTTTAGTAGGTTTTAATATTTCCATCTCGGTTTATAATTGATGTAAATTTGATAAACAAGAAGCACAAACACACACACGGTTCTCCCATACCTGCTGTTCCACTCGAGCATTTAACCCCACCCTTCTTAAGGTGCGATGATTGATCTTGTTGGAGGCAGAGAACAGTTACAATGAATAAAAGTTATATATCTTAAAATCACAAACCCGTCTTTATACATCACCCTCTATCCTAACACCCTTGTCTCGAATGCGGGAACGCTATATTTAAAACAAAAACTTGACATGGGGCTTTATTTGTTGTAAATAAATTTGAATGATCCTACTCTATTCTCACAGAGCATAGAGCCAAGCCAGTGAGGCCATGCTTCCATTGGCCTAACAGAATTGAGTAGGCTATTCATTTTTTGGCCTTACGAACCAGTTCCCTAGTGTTTGCTCTCATACAAAAGGAAAGACAAATATCTATATTTTATGTTGCGTTTGATTTTTCGTCTAGAAAAAGATGTTTTTAATGTACATTAGATGAAATCCACACCAGGGAACACAATTTAAATTGTCATAAATGCCAGATATGTTTTCATGTATCGAAGAGACTGGTGTAATTGGTGGAAAAAAATATTTAGAGCCCACGCTATCTCACTGGTTCATTCATCCTGAATATGTCAGATAAATAAAACGCAGTGTATCTGGTCCGATTGTGATACAGCACCATGCGTGCCGCTCCAGTAAGCCAGTTAGCTTTATCATTGCACCTGAACTCACACTTGAGTGAATTTGTGTGTCAGTGTGTGTGCTTTGTAGATAAATGTGTATGAGCAGTCATGCATTCACGTGACCCTATTATGTTGCATGCATGTAGGATTATCTGGAGTACGCATCATCTGTGTGTGTGTGTGTGTGTGTGTGTGTGTGTGTCTGTGTGTGCAACATATTTTATTCTTTTTGTAACACGTTTTGAATAATTGCTTGATGTCTGAGAGAGAAAATGTGGTTCTATTCGGACTTATTAACAGATCACCATGGCAATATTTTATTAAGTTATTCGCTCAATATTAATCTATGAAAAACCCAGACTTGTCGTTTGTGTGATACAATTATTGAGCACATTATGTTTCACTATCAAAGACAAAACTGTGCTCAAAACATCCTCGGTGTGTGTTTGTGTCTCTATGTGTGAGGGTGTGTATGTTGGTGTGGCTGGCAGGTGTGATTGGTGCCCGAGGGGTTATGTTGCATCGTAAGAATCCACGCTCCAGTAGCACTGCGTTGTCCAGAGGGACACACAGACATACACACACCCACACACACTCACACACTGGTGCACATTGGTGTTTGCCAGCTCAGCTCTAGCCATTAAACACAGAGCAGCCAGCAGCTGACCGCTCTCATCAGGTTAATTCAGCTGATTATTGCGGGAGAAGTGTTTCATTATTTTGCGTGAAACCGAACATCTGGCTCTGTTCCTCAGCCAGTGTGGTCTTACACCGTTGAGCTACACACTGATTTGTTACATTTCTCCAATCATTACTTCCATCTACCAAGCAGGGCAGCTTCGGTCAGCTGCCTTTTTTTCAATTCAGGCCATAGCAACACAAGCAAAAATGGGAACATTTCAAGGATATCTGGACACGAATGCAAGCTCTCAATAAAAAGACATGAACAACATTTTACTGTGATGTTAAAACACAATACTTTTTCTGAACAGTCTTTATTTATTTTTGATTATGTTAATTTGTTCTTCAATTAAGCACACTTTTTTAAAAACAACTTTTCCTTTTTAAATTCTCCTTTAGAGGGTTTCCATCTGCAGCATAGGAATTGTCTTGACTCTCTGACCTCCCCCAAACTGAATTTGATTTAATTACTGATCTGAGACCAGTAGTTTAGACATCATTGCATAGCAGACTCTTGATTGCTCTCTCTAATTACCGTTAGCAAGAGACGTGTGAGAACGTACAATTATACACAGAGTGCCGACATGGCGACTTTCAACAGTGTGTTAGCATATCGTATACCCTATGTAAAGGTGTGTGATGAGGCAGCTGACAGTTTGTTCTCCCTCTGCTTTTTAAAATCTTTAGTGTAAACAGCTGAGTATAAATATGCACGTACTTACCTCCATTTAATGCCTAACAAGTATTATAACATAACTCAGTTTTACGTATCATCGTTTTCTCTTTCTTTTTCCCCCAGCAGAGCTGTAATTGTGCAACTGTTTGTGTTTTGGCGTAGGACTGACTATTGTTGTGTATCGAGACCTCTTCTATATATTTTTCCTGTGCTCCTCCACAACAGTATAGGTCAGTGGGTCGCGGACACATTTTGAGTGGGTCACATTTATGCAAGTGAAAAATCATGAAAAAGTCAAACTTTTATTTTGAAGGCCAACATGTCTAATAATGCACGCGCAGTAGCCGTTCTACTGGAAATGTCAGAGATACAAAAAATATGTGCTATACTGCAGTGGTTCAAAACTTTGGGTCGTGATTTATTGACGAAGGGAAAGGTGGGTCCTGAGGCTTGACCAGTTGAGAACCACTGGTATAGGTCACAAAGCCACGTAAGGAAAACTCAAAGTTGGGGAAGGCATTCTTCACAGATATATACCCTCAAGAAAACAAATGTGGATTTTCATTTTGACAACGTAATTTATGGAAGCAGCTTGTCTGAGAAATTAGTCTTTACTCCTCTCCTCTCCGGTTTGACTGCTCATGGAGGACAGCTTGAGGAGCAGGTGTTTTGGGCTGCCTGCCAGTCTACCGGCCAAGTGTGTGTGTCTGTGTGAGCGTGCCCTCTTTGATATATTTGCATATGGCTGTTAAACAGACTGATATGTAATTAGCACCATGCTAGCACTCCTATGGGAGAGATGGAAAGAATAAATGACACAGCAAGGTAAAGTTAGCCCTTATTTTCAGTGTTAATCACAACAGCATCACTTATTAACAACACCAGGGCAGATAAAGCATGTGTTTAAGAGGTGTTTCAACTAATAACTGGTATAAAGACGGCAATATTTTATCCCAGCCCTACAGGTGCAGTTTGATCTTGATTCTCAGACATGAAAAGGCCACAGTCTCCTCTGGTTTTTCGTCTAGACTGTAGCAACGCCACTCTGGCTGCAGATGTCAGGCTGCATAGCACTTAACTTGCATCGAACGCTTACAGGAGAGACAGTAAGACAAATAGTCAGCCGGAGCATCCGTATGACAGATGGTGTGTGCAGGGTTCACATCTCTCCACTGCAGATGTCATTATAGACTCTCTGAGACTTAAGCAGCCTTAAGTCTGTTAATCCCGGTCCATTTCATCCGTTTAGGATGCGGTTAAGTCACTTGTTGTAATGTTTGTCTTTGGGATTAATCTAACAATTCTCAACATGTTGTTGAGATTGAGAGGAAATGATTACGCCTTTAATGTTCTGTGGGGAAACGAGCTGGTTTCTGCATTCTGACTGCACATTATACCTGGTAAAAGTAAAAAGACACACACACACACACACACACACACACACACACACACACACACACACTGAAGGGTCATGGCTTCATGTTACAAAGAGTTGTGTCGATAATACAGTGAGTCACCTCTCTGGCATTTCCTTTTGATGTGTGGGTTTTCTTACCATTACATCATTTTTGTTGACAACCCCTGCAATCTGTGTGTGTGTGTGTGTGTGTGTGTGTGTGTGTGTGTGTGTGTGTGTGTGTGTGTGTGTGTGTGTGTGTGTGTGTGTGTGTGTGTGTGTGTGTGTGTGTGTGTGTGTGTGTGTGTGTGTGTGTGTGTGTGTGTGTGTGTGTGTGTGTGTGTGTGTGTGTGTGTGTGTGTGTGTGTGTGTGTGTGTGTGTGTGTGTGTGTGTATACAAAGCACTTAGGCACTTATCCTGCTGACCTCTTCCTGCACACAGCCCTATCACTGCTCTAACTCAGTGTGATAGGTCCGGGTGTCAAGTTTTCAAAAGGCTCTTCCTGGGCATCCTGTGGGAGTTTGGGAGTTGTAGTATCAATGTAGTGCAGTATAGCCCCTCGATAATTACACTATGATGGTTGCTTTTACTTTTAGCCTATTATAAAATGAGCATTTTTGCACAATATGGCGCCTATGTCCAACTTTGTGTTGCATGTTTTCTCTTTACATGCCCAATGTAGTATGCACAGCAAGGTTAAAACATTAGAGCAGAGGGACTCTCTATAAGAATAAAGTTAATCTTTAACCATTAAAAAGCCATGGGAGGGTCAAGGGACAGCCCTCCCTCAAACAAATGTTACATGGTAGACTGATCTGAAACCTTATCACTGTCCATTTCCCGGTTAAGCTATTTAGGATGACCAATAAAGCTGTATCAAACCTCCTGTGAGTGAATCACATGTTACAATTGGATATTGATTGTTTTTTTTCTTAACCAATCAATATCCTGCTGAAACATCAACAGGACATTGATTCATTTGATTGATGAAGCTCTGCAGCAGGCACTGTTGTACCCTAAACAAATCACACTCAGCCACTGATCTGGCTACACCTGCTGTGGGACTCTATAAACTTCAGCTACATTTGTGATCCCTGATGATGTCTTTATTCAGTGCCTGATAATCAAACACATGAGCTAACTCTGTTATTTCTGTGTTTGTTTCAGATATTTCCCGGATTGCCTACTACACAGGTCAGTAGCTTTTATGCACATTTACTGCAGCGCTGATCATCACTCAGCTGCTTCATCACTCAGCTGCTTCATCCAGTCTTCCAGCCTCTGAAGTGTAGTTACGTCACAGCAAGGGATAATAATGGAGAATATATAAAGAGTATTGGCTCAGAACTCCATCCAGTGGATTTTGGGAATAGTCTTATTAAACAATCTCAAGGACAACTTACTATTCATTTTTGTGGGTGTGTATGAAAAGAGAAAAATGTTGGGCTGTGTGTGTGTGTGTGTGTGTGTGTGTTTTGGTGTCATTAGTGTAGACAGGGATGAGGCAGAGAGTGTGTAATCTTCACACAGCAGAAACCACATACAAAATATGCTCTTTGAAGACATTTGAACTCCCAAAAAACCTGAGGGTATATACATATCGTTCCTTAGGCCTTACTAAAACTATTTGAGCAGTGAAGCATATGTATGTGTCATGGCATTAGGCCCTGAGGGAAGGCGTGTCCGGCCCGTTGTATCAGATGAATGAAGTTGCCAATGTCCTGTGAATCACATTAGTTGCCAGCTATGAGGAAGCAAGAGAATAACAATGGAGTTGTAAATACAGAATCAAAGTTGGACAGGATGTTTTAAGGGTATTTCCAGAATACCAGTGATTAAAATAGGTTTTATTTCCTTTCATCTGTGAATGTTAATAATTTACTGTTCAATCAATAACTTGTCATAAAGAAAATTAACTGATTTAATCCCATCAGTTTAAAAATATATTTAAAAATGAAACAAGCTGAGCCAAGAGGAACCGCATTTCGACCTGATTAGTGAGGTGGATTATAAGAGGAAGGCACTCAATTTATTCAATACGTTTGTAATTTAAATAGCCTTTGAATTTGAACTTCAAGGCATCGGTGAGAACATACTTATTTATACTGAAAACACATAATATGCAAGCCAACATCAAAGTAGCTACTTTGCTTCTGAGGTTTAGCAGCATCTTTTGAAATTTGTATTTGCATTTCGGTAGATGATGCAGGTTGTGTCTCCCTCGCCTGCAAAAATAATTACGTGTTCATAAGCACAGCGAGATAGAGACTTTGGCACGGTCCCAAAAGAGCGCTTCCTATTCATGGCAACATCCGGCCCCCTGACAAAAGGCACACACACACACACACACCCTACTAAACCCCCCCTGCTACCACGCAATTTTCATAACAATGCTCGAGATGTAACATTAAGGAAACATGCACACACATTGACACACATATTCCTGTAAATGCACCAATGTGAGGTCGAGATCCGGTACCTATTCAGGTCTCATGTTTTCTAGCTGTGCTTTATGCATTAGTACTTATGTGTTGGAGCTTGTTGAGGTCTCTGTAGTTCTTCAGTGGATGTGTTGGGCTGTATAAATGTCCATTTGATTTATGGACGCTGGCATCTGGTCAGCAGCAACGCCCACAGACTGCTATAGGTGCCCCTGGCTTGCAGGATATTGAAGGCATGTTGCCTCGGAGATGAGCCTTCAGGGCAGCACCTCGAGCACTCTGAGAGCTGGAGAGTGTGTGACCTCAAAGTACAGGCTGAATGACACTGAATGTGCATAGGAAGTGTGATTGATTGAGACCCTGTGGTTTGGAAGGGAAGTGGTTGGCATGTTGCTAACAGCTGCTAGTTTACATGCTGGGCACAGCCAGGGCAACGCAGGGCTGGCAAAAATGCTCTGTTCTTCTCTTTCTGTTCTCTTAAGAAATTCAAGGATGCATTTTTCTATTTTGTTAGGAAGAAAGACGATTGATCTATATCTGGGTAGAGTGGCCAGTTCGGAAAGAGAATCAAATTTAGGGGATGTTGTAGTTTGTGTCAGAGTTAAATACGGGGTGGAAATAACCATTAACCCTAAAGTATGATAATATCAGAATACTTAAGTCATGATAAAAAGTAATGGGGAATAGTAAACCTTTGGTAAAGTATTGAAATAATTTCCGATTAGTATGAAGTTATGCAGATTGTTAACAATCAGTTTAGGAAGACAACGTTTTTTGCCTATTTCTGACTTCTCCATCTTTGTTTGGACCAATTTTGTCGTCCCACAGAAGCAAAACTGTTCCATTTTTTTTCTCCACGAACTTATTGATCATTGTGAAGTTGTGGACAGTATGGCGATCTCTGTCCTGGAGGAGTGTTTTTACCCAAAGCTGGATAATTAAGTGCATTGGATTACTCTTTTGATGTTGATTTGTTTTTCCTTTAATCTTCAGTGTTTCATTTGAGATGGTTGCAATATTGGTAGAACATAATGGGCTGTTCAGAGGTCAGCTTCATAAACAGAAGTGGGATTTTTTTTTCATTGAACACAAGAGATCGGAGAGATTAGCATATTAATGGTTTTTAGCTCCTCCTGCTTTTCCAGCAGCACTCCCTCTCTTTCAAGCTCTCACTCTCTGCTCAACTTTGTTTAGTCGTGCTGCTCTGTCCTCTTTTTCCTCTCTTTATCCTGTAACAACCTCTCTCTTTCTCTCTCTCTCTTTGTCACGCTGTGTCTGTTTCCTTTGTTTTTCTCGCTCAATCTTTTCTCTCACTTTCATTTTCCAAGTGAAGAACACTGTCTGGAGTATTTGTCTCTCCCTCTCTGTGACCACTTACCAACTGAATGTCCATTGGATCAACACTTCAACTTGGATTTGGCTGTCTTTAACTTTTTCTGGAGGTGCAGTTTTTCTCACCATCACAGGGACTCCACTGAGAGAAATAACCCGAGTCCTCTCCTGAGTGATGAGCGCTTGACTCTTTCCTGGCAACTGCGTAACCATGGATTGCAGGCATGGGGCAGAAATTGGGCAAAAAACAAACAGTGTTGTGTCATCAGAGAGGGGCCGCTCAGGAGTAATTTAGAAGTGGACTAAATAGGAAGAGGTGGGAAGTTTGTGGGAGAAGCTAACTTTACTCCGCTCATGCTACTGTGGAAAACAGATATGGATTTAGAAGACGGACAAAGAAGGCTATTTTTGTGACATTTTCCCTGTGGATGTGTACGATGTAGCATCTTCACACGGGACAAAGTGCCAAGTGACCAGAAAATCAGCCTGTTTGAGGATTACTGCTCTGGAACTAACTGTTGGCTAACGAGGCTGTTGACGAAAAGTTGGAGACAAAGATTGGAGACCTTGGGAGACCGACTGTGTGTTAGCGTGTCTTAGTGTTTGGGTTATGTGAGTGTGTTCTTGAAGATGTGTCAGGATCTTGTTTGTGTGTGTTTATTTATGTAGCTCTTCTATACACGAGAAGTTTAGCGTGTGCGTTTGTGTGTGTGATGCGTGGCTGTGAGACTGCAAGCTGTCTATCTGTCCTTGGTGCAGACAGACACAGAGAGGAACAGACATGTGTTTCCATGGATATGAGCGGCTGTAGCCCCTTCCCCATGTGTTGGGAGAGAGGTACGAATGAAATCTCCTTTTCACACACACAGAAAAACACAAGTAGCATAAAGCCCCTACACAGTGTGACATCTGACTCCATGGGAACTGACTTGGTATACAGCCAGGGCTACCGTTGTTCTGCTTAAGTTGTGTGTGTGTGTGTGTGTGTCTGTGTCTGTGTCTATGTGTGTGTGCCAGCAAAAGAGAAAGAGAGGCAGGCTAAAGTCCTGAAAGCCATCAGAGTTATTTGATTTAAAGGCCTTACCATCTGACATTGGCAAAATAACATGTTATATATCCATCAACCAGTTAACTGCAGGCTTTCCTCTCAGTTATGCGTTTGTGTATGACAGTGAGGAAATGCTTTCTTCGTCTTTTCCTGCCAGGTGTAATTACCTGCAAGAACATATCAATTTTCCTTTAATGGAGGAGAGAGGAGGAGAAGCACAGGACAAAAGGGAACCAGCCAGAGAGAGGGCATCTTTTTTCCTACACAGTCTCATTATAACAACAGCACACACACAGATATATACAAAAACACACATCTTGCTCACTCGTACGTAGAGGAGGTAGTTCTTGTCGGGCATTCCCAGTTGAAATTACAATGGAATTCCAGGAAGTGTGTCAATGCCACAACTTCTTATTCAGGAAAAACGTCAGCCTGAGGTGCATTGTCTGCCACAGAACCAGGAGATAAAATTAAGCTTTGACCCTGACTGACTGTACTTCTCTCTCATTATTTCTCTCACCGGTATTTCATTGTTCAGATTTTTCCATAACCAAAGAATGTCTTATCTATAGGAGACATTTGCTGTTCAAGGTTCATTCAAAATATGACGAGCAGGATTCCAATCCACATCACAAGTGCATCACTCCATTGTATTACTACATTGTACAAAATAAAGCTGGAAGCATTTTTGAAATTCATTATCTTTAAGAAAAATATTCCAGCTGAATCCAGTTTATTATTTGTTAGTATTTTCTGCTGTTCTTTGCGTTCATATGAATTTAATATCTTTTAGGTTCATGAACTGTAAATCGGATTATACCAACAATTTAAGTTGAGCTGAAACTTATGATTAATGAGAAGCTGATTGACAGAAAGGTAATCAGAGCTCTTATTTTATTATCTTTATTATTTCATTTTTTTAAATCTCAAAACAGTATCTAGCTCCAGCTTTTTTTTATGCATATCGATTGTATCTGCTTCTTGTAATTTCTCATAATACAGTTAATGTCCCCACTTTTAGGACATTAGGATGTACAGAGTATAACCAAATCAAGATAAAAATCTGGCCCTAATACTTATATACTCTGTGTGTGAGCTAGTAGTCAGTGTTTGTCTACAAGCTAAAATATGAAGTTTATATTACCTCCTCTGACTCTTCTTTATATTCTTCCTCATTCCCTCGATGTCTGATTTTCTCCCTACTCCGTTCCAGAATATGACAGACACCTAGCAGCAGCGCCAGTGTCAGCAGGGAAAACCATGGCGACTGCCTACCTGGACCCTAACCTAAACCATGCTCTTCTGGGAGGAGCCAAATCACGGCTGAGCGGTGGGGTGTCGGACCGAACCATGGCAGGCTCCGTGGACAGGGTTCTGAAGGTCTTCCATCACTTTGAGACCAACACTGAAAACAGCTGCTGGTCGTCTAATATCCGATATGGAGATGCAACGGATGTCAGGGTGAGAACAGAGACACGCTTTTATGGGGCACCATGAACTCAATGTATCTATGGTAACAACAATTTGAGACGCTTTACAATAACATCCCATTTAAATCAGCTCAAACTGGATAAGGCTGGTGCTATTTTACATTAGTCTTATTGTCAACACATCCTCATAGCATGACCTCAGGGTGTGTGTAATAGTGTATGTTTACTTGGCACTATATTTTTAGATCGAGTCGAACGGTCGACTCCCCAACACTGCTCAAACATCAGCAGTCATACAGGATATATCAATCCTCTCCATCTCTTCACTTTTTCTCTTTCAGTATCTAGGTCAGACCCCCTAGAGATGCAACATACATGGTTGTGTGAGCATTATCATGCATGTGTGTATGACGGCTGTCAACTTGTTTGGGTGGGAACGTCATGTTAAATCACTTGAAGTCAATCCACACACATGTGCCCTCGTTGACCTGATGCAAAATGCCAGACTGGCGCGCTGTTTTTGTCCAGCACTGACAACACTGATACAATTCTTGAGTCAACATGACTACACTTTAAGGGGTAAATGGTTTGCGGTTTAGCTCAATTTACCCGAATACACCAGTCCTACCAGAAATATCTGCAGACCTGTCTCAAAAAATAATATTTGAATGCCTTTGTTTTTGTTACCCTTCACCTAATGCTTTTGGACCATTGAAAACTGTTGAAAAAAAGTTCATCAAAATGAAATATTTTACTCTTTTTTTGTTTTCAGGGAATCATTCAGAAGATTTTGGACATCCACAAGGTGCGCTGGACGTCCTGTTTCGGCCTCCGTCTCACCAACACCCAATCCAGGGATCAGGTGCACTGGCTCCATCCTGATATGGGCGTGTCCCACGTCAGAGAAAATTACGAATTACAACAAGCGCGACCAAACGAGGACTGGAGGTGAGAAAAGAAGAGTGTGTCATTGTGCTGAAGTTATATTAAAGACATTACGCTGAAGCTCGTGCAGGGTCCTGTCTAGTTGATAACCCCTGATTTTGAGAAAGTCTTGCCAGATGGTTTAGTGTAGGCATTGACCTAGATTGGTTAAGGTAACAATAGGTTGGGTCTTCTCTTGTAAATCTAGGAATACCATCTAGACAGGACACAAGTCAATGCTTCAGGCCACAAATGACCCAGAGCTGTTGTGATGCAGGGGTTTGATTGGATAGACAGAGCGGTTACAAAGGGTGGAATTTGCTGTACTTTGGGAAAAGCAGGTGGAAAATGAGGTGAAGCATAAATGTCGGGTGTTAGCGTGGCTTTTGGGCTAACAGCACAACATTTATAAAGCTTCGTACGGCAGTGTCCCTCCTTTTTTCTGCTGCTTGTATTATTTCTTCATGGTAGAAGATATTTTGGAAGAAGACTTTTTGTGTAGAAACTAGAAACAAAGTGGGACTGCACTGTTACTGCACCAACAGGCCAGTGAATAACTCATTATACATGAGTATCTCAAAAGGTTTAGGGGATGAGCTTAATTTATTTATCGCTCCGGGTTTTAATTTTATAACCAGTCACCAAGAGATTGAGCCCGACTTGTTTGTTTGTGTACATTTAGTTAAAGTCACTGTCTTCTCACACAGTTGGCTTCAGCAGTCTGTCCTATTGTACACCAAAGTAGCAGAAGTGATTTGTGCCAGACAAACAACGTCATAAAAAAAGTGCAACCCGTCTGTTGTGTTGTGATGAGAGGGTTGTGTGGTGCGGTGTGGTGGAGTTGGTTAGGCAGTTTGGATGCTAATGCTCTGGTATATATTGCGCTTATTGTGGCGGTCTGGGTGATGATGCTTTGTGAGGTGGAGACCTTTTGCACTGTGGACATAAAAAAAGAGGGAACCAGATGCCTGCTTTGTCTGACTAAATCAACAACCCTCTCTGTCTCTATTCTGTCTCTCTTCCACTGATCTTGCAATCTGTCTTCTTATATCCATTCTTTTTTTCCCCCTTGCCTCCATCTCTCTTCCTCTCTCTCCTTGTCTCCATACTTGATCTGTATCATACTTGTTCTTGATCATTTCTAAAAATAACATATTTGCCTTTAACTGACTAAACCTTTCATCCGTTCCTCTCCTTTGCTCTTCCCTGCGCTCAATTAAACGTATTATTCAATGTCTTACCTGATAGAAGACGGTTTGAAAACATAAATCAAGTCATATGAACAGGTGTTCAAATAAATACACATCAAATATACATCGATGGATGTGGATGTAAAGGAATTCTGTAAACCTATTTTTCTCAACTGCATTGTGAGTAAAAACGTAGATGCGCTGTAAAAAGAGTTTGGAAAGTTCTATTTAAGTTGCCTTGAAAGTTTGTATTTTACGGTAGAAAAGCTGAGTATTTTGCCATTTGCGGTGAAACATATTATTGTTCAATCTTTTCCACATATTCACTCTCCCTTTCTTCTCTCCTGTAGATATGAGTTAAGGATCCGGTATCTTCCGAAAGCCTTTTTGCAGCAGTTTACAGAAGACAAACCAACACTCAACTATTTCTACCACCAGGTACACACACACATACAAACACCCACTCTCACACACACACACACACACTTTAATTAATGTAGGTCAGCAGAACCGTTGTCTGTATTTGTGTGTGAGATTGACATTTGTTGTTTGTAGTAATGAACTGTCTTTTCATGTGTGTACCCCCAGGGGAAGCACGACTACATGACACAGATCGGGGAACAGGTGGAACAAGATGTAGCGCTCAAACTGGGCTGTCTAGAAATCAGGTAAAGTGTGCTCACATTAAGAAGCAATGGCTCTCTTTATGACTTGGCGCTTGAACAACACAGAGCTACAATACTACGAACTACCGAATTTATTTATGTTAGATTGCTATTGTGTTTTTACTTCAAAAGAGAAGTTTTAAAACCAGGATAAAAAGTGTCACTTTAAAACTCATTCCATCTATTTTTTGCTTAAACTAGCAATTAAGGCGATATCCATGACAGTTGTTTTCTACACCAGATGATTTGTGTTAAACCTTTTTTAAGTTTTCCTCTCGGCTACACTTTTTAAAGCAACTAGTTAGTTTTTTTGTACTACAATGGTTTCTGAAGTCGTGACTATTTCTGTATTTTTGGAAGTAGGTACCAGGATTTTCTGTCCTGGTAAAATGTTAAACATGACTGGTTGTTGGTACATATTTAATAGCTTGTCTCTGCAGTGAATCTGTGTCTGCAGTGAATCTATCTGACCTTGGTCTCTCCCTGTGCTTTGATGGTTGCTTTTCCAGGAGGTTCTTCAAAGAGATGAGAGGAAACGCCCTGGACAAGAAGTCCAACTATGAACTATTGGAGTAAGTATTTTCCTCTTTAGCGAAGTGTTCAGCAGCTTACAAGCTCTCTCGTACTTCACATCCTTCCTCTACATGGAAACTGTTTTGTAATCCTTCAGAAATAACAGAAAAACAACAGAGTTTCTCAGTATTTGGGTCAGGGTTCATATGCAGTTCCTAATAACCTGTGGCTTGCAGAAAAGGGTTTGGGAATTGTACAAAGTTCTGGAAAGACTGAAAGTGTACAGTCTAGCTACCATTATTATTTAAACACTGTTTATCCAGTCAGCTTATGACACATGGTAAATATTCTTTAATATGTGTCGGTTTGGATGCTTTTTCCATGATAGCTCCCTGGTTTGCTCTCTGTCTTGATCCACCCACAGCGCCCGTGTAGATTGATGTCGATGAAGACAATTAACAAAGCTTGGCACTGACAAGGCTTGACTCAAACTGGTTCGATTCTAATGAGCTGCCCTGCTCCAAAGAGGACTTTATTTCTGTCCATCAGCCTAACGAGCTCTTCAATTAACTGAGAAGAATGCTCTCTGTCTTTCCTGTGATATCTCTTTGTCTCTGTTCTCCGTCCTTTTCCTGTCTGTCCTTCTCCTCTATGCTCTAGTCCTCTTTTCAGTCTGCTTTATCCTGTGTTCTTCCTCTCTTTGTTTTTTCTCTATATGATGCTCTTTGTCTCTCCCTTTTTGATTGGAAAAAGATGTTGCTATCATGCATATTTTAAACCTACAAGAGTGCGAGGGGAAAGTGCCGTTAAGGCTTTGAATACTACAAGCTGACAGTTTGCCATCAAGGCTTTTGTTGAGTGTCTGCGGTCTAACACCGCCCAAACATGTTTGATAGAGTCTTTGTTTCAGCCATTAAAAACCTCTACTTTTTTCATCCTAGCATTTTCTTTTTGTTCTTTTAACAGCAACATACCACAATTAAAATGTTATTTTATGGGTCTACAATTTCCGAAGAATTCCCATGTCATTTTCAAAAAGTTTACGGTAAAGAGTTCCTCTCTTTTGCACGTTCACTCTGTAGTTTCTGCTAGCAGTTAATTGGAATTAACAAACTGGATGTGAACCAATTGAACATTGTCTCTATGTTCCCCTCAATTTGTAGCAATTACAGGAAATGTCTCAGACATGATGATGAATTAAATGCCCATATTTTTAGTTTATTTTTCCAAGTTTATAATGAGTCTCAAAAGATTTGCATCAGCTGGGTGTAGTTGTCTGTCGTCCTTGTGGTCTGCGAGCTGATGCAAAGCATTTTTAAAGGAGGCTTTCATTAGTGCTCGTTCTTTGAGGTTAGTTTGTTGTCATCCCTCAAAGCGTCTTCTATTTTCTGTTTGTGCTTCGTGTTGCTTCTATGAATGACATTTCGAGAGAGAGAACAGTTTTGGGGGTGACATCTCACATGTTTTACCAAGTGTCCTCTTATAGACATGCAGTTTAGCCCTATGCAAAATACTACTATTGGAATATGACTTTGCCATAAAGTCGAATATTTCAAGTGGAGGCAAGCCTGGTAGTGTGTGTGTGTACAGTATATATATATATATATATATATATATATATATATCCATATCCACAGGGCAGCGTCTTATCTGTGATTTACTACCCGCCATCTGACCTGCTCTCTAACTGCTATAGTACTATGATTATCATTGACTGATATTTGTCGGAGAAATAAGATGATTTAAGTGCTCACTCTTTCCCCTACACTCTCCTCTCAATCTCTCCTCCTCCCCCTGTTCTTGTCTTCTCTCTAGAGAAGTTTGAATCATTAGCAAGCTTCCTGTTTGAGCTCCGCACATCTTTCTTTGTCTCTGTGGTTTCCCTCTCTTTGCACTGCCTCTGTCTATCACTCTTTTTCAGCTCTCTCTGTTTTCCATCAGCCCCTTTTGTTCTCAGGAAAAAATGAGTAGTGCTTTCATGGTCAGCATTTAGTCACAGCTTTCTGTTTCTTGTCTTCAGTCGATGGTCTTGCCTAACTGTCTCTGTCTGTTGATGTTGTTTGTAATCTCTGTACAGAGGGAAAAATAAGCATCCGATATCAGATAAAGACAGAAGTGGTTGCCAATTAACATTCCTCAGTGTAATTACAGCATAATCATTCTGCTCTCTTCCTCTCGTATCTCTATCTGTCTCTCTCTCTCTCCAGGAAAGACGTTGGCTTGAGGCGTTTTTTCCCAAAAGACCTGCTGGATTCAGTCAAGGTGAGAACAAAGACTCTGAATGGAGATCACACAATAGTACACACAATATAATATGTCAGGTTGCTAAATCATTGTATTCGCCTTCTCCCTGTGAAATATTTGTGGATCAATAAGGTCCGAGACGTAAATAAGGAAGTCAACCTCCCCCTCATTCAGTAGCTGCCCCATCTGACCCACTGCAGTTACTCTATTACTAACAGTAACCAAAGTGGGTGGTTCATAGGCAGCACCCCTTTTATGTGACTGCTCTTTTGAGCCAATTTTCTGAATGTGTTGAAAAGGCTGGCTGACAAAGTGTGAAGTAGCTCAAGACTCAACAACATTTGGATGAGATCTTTGCCAACTTGCCATAAGTTTTGTTGAATGGAGGCAAAAAAGAATGAATACGAACCAGAGTGTGTACTTATATTCTACATAAAGACTTGTGATGGATTTGGTTTTCACCAGGGACTGAGCTCTGTTCTGCAAATCTCACTTTTAAAGTAAGAGAGAGATACCCTTATTGGCTTTTTTGCTGGCTTAGGTTTTTCCTGAAATTAGAATTTGTTCTAGCAATTCATCCCACCCTGCAGGACCTGGATCTAATAAGTTTAGTCGTGAGATGAACACACACGCAAGAAAGCTCTGCCGTTGTGTTGTGTATGTTTGCAGTGATGGCTGGGTGTGCCGGCACAATGCACACACTCTGACAGTGATACATTTACGGCACGCGTTTATGGGGAGGGTTTCAGTGTGTCTGTGTGAAAGAAAGGCCCCAGTGACCTGAAAAGGTCTTGATGTCAGCGGGCGGGCGGACAGATGCTCTGCAGAAGGAGAGGAACTGTGTGTTTGTGTTATGTGTGTGTGACCCTAAGGTCATATTTAAACCCACTTTCTCTATCCAACAATGAAGAGGGAGGAGGACAAGTCAGTGTGCGTCTCCTTCTGGGGTCCCCCCGTCTGTCAAGCCACTATGACTCCCCCCTCATCACCTACTCCACCGCCTCTCCTAGTTTCTCATTTTTTACTATTATATCAACAAACATTCCCCAGAGTCCATCTTGATTATTGTAAAGCAAACAGAACTAGTAGAGGTATTAGGTATTTGCATTTAACGTGTGTGTGTCTGCGTGCGCGCGCGTCTGCAAGAGAGCACAGCTGTCATTTATGTTTCTGCCTTTCGCCCTGATGAAAGAGAATGGTGGTCATTTAATGGGATTATTAGCCCTCAATGGACTCTACTTCCACACACACACACACACACACACACACACACACACACACACACACACACACACACACACACACACACACACACACCTTGGAGCAGATGGCTGTGGTAGTAAAGAGTGACTGATTTTTTAAGCTGTGGTGAAAGCTTTATACAGAGCAGAGTCTGCTCATTCATATCGACAGGCTGGGCAGCAGGTTGAGTTAAACTGACCTTTAGTGGGTTTGGAGATCAACCAAGAGGAGTTTTCCCCATCATCAGACTGATAACTGCCCTCAACCTTATGAAAGAGCACAAAATGATTTGATAAAACTGCAATGATATCTACTCCTATGTTTTATTTGAAGAACAACAAAAACACACAACTATTACTGACAGGACACGATTGATCGAATGGATACATATAACTGCATTTAAGGTGATTAGAATAAAAGCTTTTGACTTGTTCTGCCATGACAAAAGCCTGCTCTCTACTCGTACCTGACTTAATAATAACTCCTTCCATTACTCTGTCATCAGAGTGTCTGAAGGATGTTCTTTTCTCTTGATAAAATAACAATTGTAAAGGGAAAGACAGCTTGGGCCACGGTGACAACCCCATATTGAATCAAAACTCTATTTGACCTCCAGCCACTACTGGGCAAATCACATCAGAGGAAACACAGAGACGTAAGACACTTTTAAGATAAGATATTTAAGATATTTCGTCCTTCCTTCTGTCACTGAACTGATGAATAAAATAAAAAAAACGTTATATATATAAACTGTCTGGGACTGTTTAGCAGAGCGACCTCCCTATTGCTACAGATACAGCATGATGAGGAGGAGGAGGAGGATGATGAAAGCCCCTCGCAGTATTTCCTATCAGGAAGGGTGGACACTTTGGACAAACAATATCTCTGTGTGAATGTGTAAGACTGTGTGGTGGAATTTGAGGAATGAAAAAACCCTGATCCTATCAAGAACACATATAAGCACATACACAATATATTCTGTAATCATTTCTGTGTAATGACATCTGCTGATCCGTGTGTGTGTGTGTGTGTGTGTGTGTGTGTGGCTTCTTGATTCCTTCAGGCTTAATAAGTAGACAGCTGGCAACAGGGCTCTGTAATTCTGAAATGAAGTGTAGAAAGGCTTTTATTAACAACTGAATATTACAAAAATATAATAGCAGTTGAATTCATCGTGGCTAAATAAAATGGGAAATTGATATTAATGAACACTTCAATCAATCAATGATGCCACCCTCAGAAATGCACGGTTCTCATTATACACACCCTAGGTCTATTGATTATGTGTTAGACTCACCTGTCATCAGTCAATGGCTTGTGTTTAGGTCACATCTAAAAGTCAATAAATCAATACAGTTGAAGCCTTTCTGGTTGCGATTTTAATTGCTAAACTGTTCATTTATTTTGTGTAGCTTGACCTTAATTTGATGAACCAGTCTACTGTAAATCCACTCGTGCTTTTTTAAGCCCGGTTTGTAGTGCAGTAAATCCCCTCTAATCTTTATCTTTATATATACATGGAGAGCTATTTATAGTTTGTCTGTACTGCATGTGTGCCTGTGTCAATGTGTATTTTCATGTGTGTTACGATAACATAATTGATATGCATTTTCATTTCCTTATCACAAATTATTTGATGTAGTGAAGCTCAATATCATGTTGGGGGCAACAGGGTTGAAAAAGTCATGAATTCCTCTTCATATAAGCCACAAAGTTTTATATATACATCAGATGAAGAGGATTATATATGACGTGTGTGTGCTGTGCATCTTTATGTCTAGGGAATGATGAATAATGTCCCTAGATGGATTTGATTTCCCTCGATTCCCCCATCTGTCCGCTCTAGTAACATAACTGACCTAAAAAAAATCACGTCTGAGTAAAACAACTGTCACACTGAGAGTCGTTATATACTTACATGAAGTGACGCTACACATGAAAGGGCAGATTGGGATATTTAATTGAGTGGTAACCAGCAGTTCCAATGTCTCTTTGTGAAGATATTGATCTGAACTGAGAGTGCCCCTTGAATGAAGTGGGGAGGTCATTTTGATTGGGAACAGAGTGGACTATAAGTCAATCAATGTTTTCCTCTGTTAGTGTCACACGCATACATTCACCACACTCATGCATACTCCTCTTTCTTCTCCAAGTTACAGATTTAATTTAAATTGTGTTTTAAATAAAGTCGGTATCTAATTGAAATGTTCTTTCTTTCCAATTATCTCCTCTCCTCAGGCTAAATCTCTGCGTAAATTGATTCAGCAGACGTTTAAGCAGGTAGCCAATCTCAACGATGAGCAGTGCATCCTGAAGTTTTTAGAGATACTTGCACCAATCTACCGCTTCGACAAGGAGTGCTTCAAATGTGCCCTCGGGGTAAGTTTCTTCCATTCCATGGTGTCTAGATGCGCCCGAAAGGCTCTGCTTAGTTGTGTAAGGCTGACCTCTTCTGGCGGGATCAGGTTCTGCATGTATCGAAGATGTGGCGCTATGCCAATGTGTGTTTTGAAATGATATGATTATTGCCATGACTATTCTCCTCTTTATTCTCTTACTCCTGCCTTGCCTTTTTGCTCTCTTCCTCTCATAACGTGTACCCCTCCTCTTTTGACTAACAGTCCAGCTGGGTGATCCAGGTAGAGTTGGCTATCGGGCCAGAGGAAGGGATCAGCTACCTCACTGACAAGGGATCCACGGTGAGTTCCTAAACAGCCAAGCTCAAAAGGGGCTTTAATAGCCTCCACACTTTTTCAGCATCTAAAAAAAGATATATCTGTTGTTATATTGAGTATTAATAAATATGTATATTTTCAATAGCCCACCCATCTAGCTAACTTCAATCAAGTTCAGTCCATCCAGTACTCGGCTATGGAGGAGAAGGACAGGAAAGGGATGCTACAGCTCAACGTAGCCGGAGCTGCTGAGGTACTACTTACATTCACTTACAATCTTTGTGTATTTGTCTAGACATACAAATGGGGTATACAAGTACAATTGGTTTTAAAGAATACCATTTATAATATGAAGCAACTCAAAAAGGTGACTTTTACTGGTCTATGGCTATGAGACAAGACAGTCCTCATCGCTCCTCCTTTTCAGAAATGTACCTTTTATGATTTACACACTTTTCCTCAATCTTCTTCAAATTCAGGTAAAGAAATGATTTCAAAATGACTTTAAGAACACAAGTAAAGAGTGTCTTTTAAGAGGGTTATGTACAAATGAACTGGAAGTTTAGTTGTTGGTGCAGGGAAAACAGTGCTTTGGGCTATTGTGCAAAATGTAAAAAAGGGTGTTTAATCTTTGACACTTTTAGAGATGTATGTGAAGCTAATTCAAGGAAAAATAAACACGTTTCTCACTCTCTAAAGGCAGTACTATTGGTAATTGTTTTTCATGATGACCAGTTTGGCCTCTGTTGGATAGTAAAGGCTTACCCTAAGCTGTTCCCATCGTGCTTCTTAACTTGGTTACTGTGCCCTTTGTTTGTGAGTGGCTGAGATGGATACAGACATTAACGGATGCTCTCCTATGTATAGATCCCACATAATGGTTCTACTCACAGAGGAAGAGTCTGGTAACCCGCGCAGATATATGAGTGCAGTCTTTCTCTTTTATTGGATTTACACACACACACACACACACACACACACACACACACACACACACACACACACACACACACACACACACACACGCACTGAGATAGGAGTTTTCCCCTGACGTAAGGAGCAGCCCCCCACCCTGTGCTGTCATGTGTAAGAATATGTGTGTGTCTTTGGGGATAATGACTCTTTGTAACAGGCGTGTGTGTGTGTGTGTGTGTGTGTGCGTGTGCGTGTGCGCAGCCTCTCACCATTACGACAGCATCACTGACCATGGCAGAGAACTTGGCTGACCTGATTGATGGCTATTGTCGACTCATCACTATGGAAACTCACTCTTTCATCGTTCGATTTCAGAAAGGTATGAAAATAAACATGGCTCCTTTTTTATCCCGCGTCTTTGGGTGCGCCTTACAGAGTGTTATCATGTTTTGTGCTCACACGAGTGAAAAATAATGTGCGCCACGAAATTATAGTTAAACTCCAAATGTAATGGGTTCTTTCTTGGCCCATGCTAGAGCCTTTGGCAACGTTTACACAAACCGAAAAATGAATTTCCTCCGTAGAGAAGAGAACATTTTTAGTTTCAGGAAGTGTGCCCCCTTTTTTAATACTTTTTAATGAATGTATTTGATACGCATGCTGGTTAAAACTTCTTTGTAATCTTCATTTTGTGTGATTGAATTACTCATTTTGATCCTGATGATGTGTGCTTTTGTCCTCTAGAGGGAGAGAGAGCACTACCTTCCATCCCAAAGTAGGTACCTTTCTCACTCTAAGCACTGTTACAGTTGACTTTATTAAAGACACATCACACATGTATCACAGATCTGATGATTCAGAGCTGTGATGCCTATTTTCTTCATTAGCTAAAAAAGATTTACACGTTCTTTGTGTTTGTTTATTCAGGACCATAGCGGGACTATCACATTTGAACTGTCACTAAGTTAAACACAAACAATTAGCTTACTGTTGGTCCTTTCAACTCAAATCTCCCTCTCCTTTTTCTCCTCTCTCACTCTGTCTGTGGTCAAATAAGGAGATAAGTTTAGGAGCCAAATATTTTCCACTTAGGGTTTTTAAACACTTGGCTAGTCTCCTCCTCTTGCTCTCCTTCTCCCACTCTAAGTTTCTCTTTGCTCTCTGCCTCTCTGTATTTCTCCCTGCCTCTTGTGGTCTGTGATGTAAAGATCGTAGTAGAGCTTGAATACAGACTCAGACAGAGAGACCACGGCAAAGGCAGGGAGATTATTGAAACAGTGAGGGTTAGTTTAAAGACCCAATTCCATCCTGCTACTCCTTTAAAGGATACAACTATAACAAATGACATGTTTGTTTGAGAGGCTTCAATTTACCCTAGGTATGTGTTTTTATATTTTAAGTGTTAACTGCTTTGACTGTTGTTTGATTATTGTCTAATTTGTTTCTTCTTCTTTTTATAGAGTATCAAATAATGAGAAAAAGTTAGAAGCAGTCAGGAGTGGAGTGAGAGCTATCTCTGTCTCAGGTAAGATAAAAATGATGCACACACACTCTCACAACGACCGGTTTAGGAGAAACGTCTGACAGCTTCCTTGGCTCCAACTACTGTCGTCTTTTGTGTCACATAATTTCCTCCGACATCTGTTTTCTCTCTCACTCATCTCTTATTGTGATCTTCTCCGTCGGGACTGCCTCTCCCCCTGTTTCTCCCCCTGTATCTCTCTCTCTCGGCAGTCCTCTCTGTTCCTGCTTTCTTTTGTTTACTTCCTCCTCTCCTCCTCGGTCTGCCACACATCCATTCACTCTTTTCTTTTTTCCCCCTCACACTCTGGTCTTCTGTCCTGCCTGATTGGCTGCAGACCTAGTGACATCAACGCCTCCTAAGCCAACCAAGGCGCGGCGTTTCCTCCTCCCCTTTGTCTTCTGTTCAGATTCGCCGCCCAATGGTATCCTCGGCTCTCATTGGACAGTTAGTGGAGGAGCGTGTCCACAAAATTGTGATGTGCTGTAATAGAAACCCTCATTTCATATCATACTTATTGGGTAATGTCACAAGAGTACAGAAAAACCTCAGAGAAAATGAATGACACCTGAACACAAATATCACAGTGTTGTTTAATGTGTTATTCCTGGATCTGTTAATACTATTTGGTCCAGAACTTGTAGTGGCCACAGCACAATTTATTTTCTTTGCAATGGATGCCCTCCTCTTCTAAAGTAATGTCCTCAGTGCCTGGTTGCTTTGACTAATTCAGTCTTACGTGTATACACACACACACACACACACACACACACACACACACACACACACACACACACACACACACACACACACACACACACACACACACACACGATTCAACCAAAATAACCGTCCGTGTGCTGCTGCTTTTAACCAAGCCAATGCTCTTAAAATAAGACTGGGTAACAAAAAGAATAGCCTCCTAATTATTGGTTACTTTCTATCTGAGAGGGAACTCTTTAAATCCAATGGCTTGTGTGTTTTCAGTCACAATTTGTTATGTGTTAACTTACACGTTTACATTTTTTGAGCCTAGTACCTGCTGAAAAAAAGCTACTAATAGATACCCATTTTCAATTTCCGTCTTTGTACATTTTTACTTTCATTCAATAGAGGGATCGGACTGGAGCTACTGACAAAGAGTGAAAGGGTCTGTCACCACATGCCTTGCTGCTTGGTTTCAAGTTTGGATATTCTTAATCATTAGTTCAAGTTTTCATTTAGAAAAATTTGGGTTCAACCGCCAAGGATCTGCCCTGTTAAAATGTCTTCAATCAGCACCGGCTCAGTGCTGAAGTTGTTTTGTTTGGAAAAAGTCTATAAATGACTTGTGGTTTGAAAAATGCAATCACTTAAATGTAATTGATCTTTGTGATTCTACCAAAATTCCCTCCATTATCTACTGTATTTTTCTCCTGCTACAGTATATGTTAAATATGTCCCTGTGTCTCCATCTATGGCTTTGGCTCAGTAGCTAGCAGTTCAGAGAGACTCTTGAATCTGGACAGCAGCTGCTTTCTTATTGCAACTTTTACAAGTGATCCAAACTTTTTTTTCTGCTGGAGGCTCCGAAAGTGACACGCAGGCATGGTTTACATCCTGCTTTTAGGGTTTCAAATGTGAGTCTGAAGTTTCTCTAAGTGAATTGAGCTCTGGATTTATATTTGAAACGTCAAGTTAATAAAGTGCATCACAGGATTAAAATAAGGGATTAAAGTACTTCACACAATACGTTTAACATTAAGAGCAAAAACCGAAGTGAAATGGAAAGCGTTATTCGAGGTGAGGAAGAGAAAACACAACAGAGAACTAAAGCCTTACAATGTGCCTTCATAGCCTTCAGATTATCGGGAAGAGAAACAAATAGAATAGATAATCGTTTCCAAACAAACGACAGGGAATGTCACTAAAATAAGAACCAAGAGCAGGAAGCAAACTGTCCTCACTGCTAGTGGAAGGCTAAGCTATCACGTGTAAACAATGCAAATATTTAACAAAATCGTTCTCCTTTTCAGTACTTGCTGAGAGATAGATGAAAGGGTAACACCCCACTGTGTTAGTCAATACTTAACTAGAGCAAGGAGATTTTGTTACTAAGGAGATTTTCGTTTGCTAAGCTGACCGGCTGAGGTTGTGTGTTTACTGCATCTGTACAGACATGAAACCTTCTCCTCTAACTCTCTGCTGACTCACTCACAAATATTTACAGCTTGACGACAGAGACTTTTCTGGAGTTCAAACCCTGTCTTTCATATCGCTTCCATATCTTGAATGACCTCATTCCACCTCCATGTGTCTGTGCAGCATTAATGACATTTGTTAATTTTTTCAACCGAGATATTTTGATCCTTAGCTAACTGCTCGCTTAGTGTTTGGCTTTGCAGATCTTGCAACATCTTGTTGTTTCAAGGCTTTTCATGCTCTAACCGCTTTCTTTCTCTCCCTCTTTTCTCCACTCTGCCTCCTGCTTTTCTCTCTCTCTCTCTTCTCGCTGCTTTCTCTCTGTTATTCTCCTGCATGCTCTCCTGGACCCTGCAGAAGATCTTAGCGGGGATGGTAAAGTTATCCCATTGTTTATTAACCTCTATGTCGTCCTCACTGCACCAACACACTGCAGCCTCCTGGGAATGGTTAGCGTGTGTGTTGGTGTGTGGGTTGATTGTTTATGCATGCTTTCCTACATCTTTAACAATGGCGCTATGTATGTGCTGTGTTATAGAGCGATTGAAATAGCTTAAAAATTGTTCTTTAGTTTTCTTCCCATGTTTCAGTGATTGGAAACATGAAAAAAACATCAGCTTTATTGCGTTTGATCTGTTTAGAAGCTATAGTGGTTCACTGTTTTAGTTATGTGTTTTTAAGTTTTGCAATTGGATTACCACAGAATTTGAAATATGTCTGCTTTTACCAAGAATGAAACAAAAAAGCAGAATTTGGAAATTAAGTGGTATTTCTCTTGGTGGACTCGAAACCTTATTCTCTCTCTGTCCACACACACACACACACACACACACACACACACACACACACACACACGGAAACATACATCCATGCACACACAGAGTGGAGTAGGGAGAGGTTTGCTGGATTCAAGACAGTTGCATTCCTGGCTATAATGGGCTAACTAGATCTCTGTCACACACACACACACACACACACACACACACACACACACACACACACACACACACACACACACACACACACACACACACACACACACACACACACACACACACACACACACACACACACACACACACACACACACACACACACACACTATTCCTCCTCTGAAAGCAGAAAGAGACAATTTAAACTTAAAACGCCTGATTGATTAGAACCATTTCTGAACCACATGAGCGACTATGAAGCATTACAAACCATAGATCGCACAGAACAAACTCAGAAAAATGTGTTTAAAAAATATATATATATATAAAACTGAAACAGTTGAAGTGATCTGCAGATGTAAATACATCAAATACATTAGAAAAGTAAAGAAACATTAAACTCATTGCTGGATGAAATTAAAAAGTTGAATCTTTTTTGCTTATTTGTTGTAGTTAATAAAACATGTCTGATTATATCAACTTTTTTATTAACTGCTAAGTGACCATTATTTAATATAGTAAAACACATATCAGCAGCAGTTACAGTCTGCAGAGCTGTTGCTTTTATATCCGTTCATAGGACGATATATTTAGAAGCGTGTTAAATGCTTTCCTTACTTCTCATGTGAAACATAAATCATGCGCAGCAACGGTTTAGCAACAGTCACGCCTGTTTCAAGTGGTTTCTAACTTTTCTCCAAAAGGATATAGTACTGCTAAATTATCAGCAGTAAAAGGTAAACTCAAAGCGTACAGCGTGTCATTCAATTTATTCTTAAATAAATAGTTTGACCCTTGTTTTGACCTTTGGAAAGAGTCATGCTAGCTTCTTCCTTTCTGCTTCCAGTCCTAAAGCTGCTAGCTGAAGCTCCATAATCACACTAAAGACATCAGAGCCGTATCAAACTTCTATCTCAGAAGTGTTAGAACTTACATTAACTACTTCTTTCACATACTCTAAATGGCTTATAACTTTGATCAAATCAGCCACAAGCATTACAAAGGGATTTTGAATACATGTATGGTGATGTTTCCTCAGAGCCTGATAAATCCTGAGCTGTGTGGGTTGCGTTCAGGACGGCAGATGTTTGACTCTTGTTTCCAACAGCTGAGTCTGCACACTGATTTTATTTTAAACACCGCCATCTGGTTAGCATAGACTCAATCCATCTTTCCCTCTCTTTTTCCTGCTGGCTTTCAACTCTCCCCCTTTCTCTCTCTCTCTGCCTATCTGTCGGATTCTGCACAGATTTGATCCTAAATGTTACTGTCTGCTAACATGACAGCCACTCTTTCTCTCTTTCACTCTCTCTTGTATCCCTTCTCCTCATTTTATCTATTTTGTTCTACTTATCTCCCTCTCCTCTCTGTCTTCATCTCATCTGTTTTTATTTCCCTCCACTCCTCCACCACCACTGTGACTCCCTGCAGCCCAGCTGCTCTCACACAGATGCACAACACATGCTCAGCTGACAAACTCCGCCAAGTGTGTGTGTGCAGAGAGAGAAAGAGAGGAGCTCCGTGGGTGTTGTTTTGCGCAGGAGTTGCCGAAACCCTGAGTTTGCTTCATGCTTTACAGCTTTACAGCTTAGTTTTATTGTGCAGCTTTGTTTTTTTTTTACTGCACATGTGTTTGTGTGTGTATCGGTGACCCGTCATACCATAGCGGACGCACGGTAAACTTAGCGACATGTGCAGGATTTGTTTTTGATTGTTTTTGTTTATGTACGTGTGTTATTCTCTTGCGTTTCTTTTAAACTGTTCATGTGCATCTCATGTTACAGAGACTGATGACTATGCTGAGATAGTTGATGAAGAAGACACATACACCATGCCCTCCAGTAAGTAATATTTCCAATCTTCTGTTTTGCCTAACGTCTACAAACTCAAGACAATGAGCTTCTGGTGCACCGCAGCAAGAAAACTCTATGTTAACAGTTGTTTGTTATTCTTCTGTCAAATGTGTTCTAACACATCCATTTTGTTCTGATATCTGATATGCCGAGTGTGGTGTGAATCTTTTCCAAGAAACACACTGAGACAGGGAACATCAGAGGAGTTGCATGAAAGCGCGTTCAGTTAGGTAACAGTAAATCAGATTCAAGCCTGTTTCAGTGTCTTAAACAAACAGCAGAGACACCAGCTGCAGGTCAGACAGGCTATAACTCAAACTGCATCTGTCAAATTCATTCATATGTAAGTAAAAGCATTTGCTGTAGCTCTGTAAGTAGCAGTGGTTTGAGCCTCCTGTTCCAATACATTTAATGTGGACGCTTGGGCCGGTTCAAAGTACTCATATATTTAATTGCGTGGCCAACTTTGAAAATGGACTGTGTTCTCCTTTCCTCCCACAGTCTTTTTCTATCTTTCTCTGTCTGGCTTCATTTCTTTGTCTCTCGTTTTGCTTATTTTGGTCTACCTCTTTCTGCGACTTCCTCTTAACAGGCTTCCTTCGGACTTATTTTCCACCTGAGTTCGTATGTGTGTACATGTCATACCGTCTGCTTAACGTGTCAAATTAAACTGCATTACAGTAAACCGCAGCAAGTTTTAATATTTATTAACTCATGTAAAGAGTGAAATGCCACAATTATCTGTGCCTGTATACGTGTGTGTGAGTGCGTCTTTTGAGCTATTTTCAATCTTAAAGCTGCTGTCTGGCTCTCTCCCACCCTTCATCTCTTTTTCTTCCTCTTTCTCCCATCGCCAACACAGTCAGCTATGGAGTAGTTGAAGGTAAATCTCCCTGTCTCTCTGATCCTGTCCTAACAGTATGCCTTATGTTTTTACATTTTAGTTCATATTTTTCTTTGCCAGGCACTTTATTACAGTCTCTTCAACTTTGCTCATTAAACGGCATCATTTTGCAAGATAGGTTCTTAATTTAAACCTAATAATACCCATTCATTTACATGATTAACAATATTAATTATCTGGCTGTTTTGTAACCAGTGTGTTTTGTTCCATTGATTAGTTATTGGCAAAGAAAAATACAAAGACTTTAGTTAGCTAATATCCAGATTGAGAATCACTTGTGTTTGAGGAGAGTTCATCGGGGTCTTCTGTTGGAAATCAAAGGGAGGGCCAATCCATAAACAATGCAAGATGTTTCTTCACAAGTTTAATAAGAAGTCTCCTCTGGAGCTGAACATCTCACACTACGTGTTGTTTATTGGCTTCGTTCTAATTTCACCATCATGTCGGTTATGACATTTTTATTCCTTTATCAGGATTTATTATCATTACTTCTTTTGTGTGTAAAGGAACTGCTGTATGGTTTATTTGCAGCATATTTCATTCTTAAAATGGAATGTGTATTGGTTAGGTTGTTTATGTTTATCTGTTGGTGGAGTCAAATAGCCGGACTTTGTTTAGCCCCACAGAGGAGGATGAGTTCCTGATGGTCAGCGTCCTGCGAAAACTTCTTGAGCTCAGAATTAAGTCCTTTTTCACCGCAGTTGTCTGGAAGCTGACATAAGCACACCTCTGTAGAAATGTTTCATAACCTTTTCAACAAGGCGGACACACTGATAGCGCATAAATGTCAAAGCCTGTGCATATCAGGTGGAACTTTTGTTTTCAAATTCTTTTGGACATGCTCACTGAAAACAAAAAAGTTACTCCCAATTTAGATCAAGTGACTCAGTTTGTATCAGTATTTCACTAAAAAGATCCAGATGTACTTCTCAGCTTTGCAAACTGTGGAAGAAATGTGCTCTTTTGATGTTTACATGCACAGATGACTCAAGGTTTTTAATCTCCAGTAAGGAAACTGAAAAGATAATGGGACTGTGGTGTGCATGTAAACCAGTTTTTATGAACTTTATATTTTGCCTGTTAATGTGTTTACTGTATGTTTGTTTGTTAGTCATTGTTGAGTGTTGGTGTGCATGTTATGTCAACATGTGTCTAGTTAGATGTGTAAGGGGAAGAAAATCCTCGGTCAAATTTATTTTTGTATATTGTTAATATTCGACTTTAGACAAATCAGTTTGACATTGGATGGTGTTTACAATGACATGGATTTGACTGCCTTAATTTACTTTTCTGTGGTTACAAATGATGACCTGATACCATCATAATTGTCCTGTCCTGGTAAACCCCATCCAAGTGAAGCATGTCAAATGTAATGGGCTTTTTAGTGTATGAAAAATTAATTAAATGTGTAAATCTCTTATTTTCACTTCTTCTCCTCTCTTCTCCTCTCGCTCTCAGCGCGGGATTATGAGATCCAGAGGGACAGGATAGAGCTGGGTCGCTGCATAGGAGAGGGTCAGTTTGGAGATGTACACCAAGGAGTCTATAACAGCCCGGTATGTGGAAATACACTCACTCTTTCTAGAGCAACCAAAAAAGGATCAGATTTAATGTACATACTACCTATAGAAGGTGCGCAATAAGCATAGATACAGCAAGTTGTAAGGTAAACGTGATAAACATCTGGTAATTACTCTATTTTACAGCTCTAACAAGCCATTTTACATTAACAAAAAGTGTTTTCCTATGACTGCACTAACAAAGACCAGATCATTTTACACAGACATTTTGTCAAATTTAATCATTTTAAGTAAATTGTAAACTACTTTGGTTTACGTGGGTTAAGAGTTTTGTCCTTTTTTTAGTAGCTCATTTTTTAAAATGATGTTTCATGTTTGTGATATTATGAATATCAATTTATAATTCATACAGTATAATCTGCTAACTTGTGACTTGAAATGTGTGTTCTGTAGGACCAACCAGATTTAGCTGTCGCCATAAAGACCTGTAAGAACTGCACATCTGACAGCGTCAGAGAAAAGTTCCTACAAGAAGCATGTAAGACCACGCTGTTTAATTATTGGTAAGCCATGATTCATTTAAAACATACTGAGTGTGTTAATATGTGTGGTTCTTTTCCCTTACAGTGACAATGCGTCAGTTTGACCACCCTAACATCGTCAAACTGATCGGAGTGATCACAGAAAACCCTGTGTGGATCATCATGGAGCTCTGCACTCTCGGAGAGGTATGGTTAAAGATAACGTCCTCATATAAGGACTAAGTAGAGTGTGTCCTCTTGTCCTTATACTTAAAAATGTAGAAGAAAGTGTTGTCTAGGATAAGCTTGACTTGGAATCCTCTATGTATGGTAAGAGTGTGTCAGTGATGATGACATGCATGGGACTTATTACCTGCCATGTTCTATCACATTTCTGGATCTTAACGCCACGTCTGTTTTTGTGTCCATCTTTCTCTGTGTCTGCAGTTACGTTCGTTTCTACAGGTGAGAAAGTACAATTTGGATTTGGCCACTCTCATTCTGTTCGCCTATCAGCTCAGCACAGCGCTCGCATACCTGGAGAGCAAACGCTTTGTACACAGGTACACACTCAAACACACGCATTCACAAAATACATTAAGTCAACAGTAGCTGTAGGCTTATGGCTGCATGTACTGGATTGTTATTATAGTTATCATACCAAAAAATATTTTTAATGTAATGTTAAAATAAAAATGGACAATAATGTCTTGTGGCTTCTTACAATCAGACATGTTTTGCTGTGTTGTGTGCTGTTGTGTTATGCCTACATTTTTACTTGTACCTACTGAAATAAAGTAACAGAAAGAACCCAAGTGCACTCAGTAGAACATTTGGAGTGACAAATTCATATTTGTGCATCTATGACAAATAAAATGTAGGCCTAATATCAGCCAATACTGATTTACAGGGACATCGCCGCTCGCAACGTGTTGGTCTCCTCTGTGGACTGTGTGATGCTCGGAGACTTCGGTCTGTCCCGATACATGGAGGACAGCTCTTACTACAAAGGTAATGACACTCAAACACAGCTTTATATTATGTTGTATAACAGAAGAATGTCATACAACACAACATAAAGATTTCTATGTTATTTATCACGCTACTCTTCTGAGCCGAGCAGACTTAAAGACCAGTTTTCTACTTTTGAGCATGTGTGCACTTTTTTAGATTCCAGTACTTTACCACCACCAACAGGTTAAATCAGGATACTGCAGTTTCTCGACTCTTTTTTTAACCAGCAACCAAAAGATAAATGATAAATGTAATGATTGGTTTGTGTTTTATAGGTAATACAACGCAGTTTATTCTTTTAAAATCAGTTTATGTCTTTGTCTCAGCTTCGAAAGGTAAACTTCCAATCAAATGGATGGCTCCTGAATCCATCAACTTCAGAAGATTCACCTCTGCAAGCGATGTGTGGATGTTTGGTGAGTTATATTTTATTTGTGTGTATTTTGTGAGTTACGGTTACTTAAAAAGATAGTTAAAGTAAAGCATACGAGTAACAGTCCAAAAGAGTTACACCTGTTTCGCCGTCTCTCTGCAGGTGTGTGCATGTGGGAGATCTTGATGTACGGCATTAAGCCTTTCCAGGGCGTGAAGAACAATGACGTGATTGGCCGGATAGAGAATGGCGAGCGGTTGGCCATGCCTCCCCAGTGTCCGCCCACCCTCTACAGTTTGATGACCAAATGTTGGTCGTACGACCCAAGCAAGCGACCGCGATTCACCGAACTCAAAACACAACTCAAGTAATTAAATGTCTTTGTCAGTTTGTGCTTTGAAGTGTTTGTATGTTTTCATAAAAACTAGTAAGTAATGCTTTTACTGATCAATTTATTATTGCCATATCAAAGGCTGTTAATATATACAAATGGACTGTAAATGTCAATATCCCAACATGGCATTGTATTAAAATAATATTCAATAATTGATGATCATGAACAAATTATATTGGTAATATGTAAAGAACACAAGCACATACCAACTGAAGTTGCTCAAAGTATACAAATAAAATGCACTTTTTCAATGCTTTGATAAGAAAAAATGCTTTGATGAAAATTAAACAGGGTTTTAATTTATTTAGTGTACTGAAGAACTGATGGACGATTTTCTTTCTGAGGACTGTTTTTATCTATTTGGGAAGGAAGTATACCCCTTAATACAATGAGTGTTACTTTTGTAGCACCATACTGGATGAGGAGAAGCTTCAGGTAGAAGAGAGACTTCGGATGGAGATGAGGAGACAAGTCACCGTGTCCTGGGACTCTGGAGGGTCAGACGAAGCACCGCCTAAGGTAAGCCCGAATGATCTCTTTCTGTTCCTGTCTGGTTATTTATTCTGTTTGGCATGGCTGATAAACACAAACTGTTATCTGTCTGTATGCAGCCCAGTAGGCCAGGATACCCCAGTCCTCGCTCCAGTGAAGGTTTCTTCTCCGGCCCCCAACTTAACCACTTCTCGGTACAGAAACCACACACACACACACACACACACACACACACACACACACACACACATACACATACACATACACATACACATACACATACACATACACATACACACACACACACACACACACACACAACTACACAGTTCCCGTAGAGGGAAAACTGCTCTTCTGTTCCCTGTAATCCACTGTGGCCGCAGCGGTGTTTTCCTCTCACATTTTCGAGTTTTAAGTGACTGGGAAGGAAGAACTCAGGCCTTATGGGAAGATATAAAAACAAACAAACAAACAAACTGTATCCTATTCAGAAAAAATCCTGAAATTTAAGAAAGGCATACAGTAGCAGGAATAGATAACAAACTGTTTCTTCAGGACAAATATATATGTTAGGAGTAGTGACTTCAAACTCAACCCATACAAATATATTATCAAAGTGAAACGTGTTGATCCTATCAGCATTAACTTCAGATCCTTAAACAAATATTTTTGCAGGTTTTATGTTCACTGCCACAACCTGTGAATAACTTATTGCTGTGAAGTGCAAGCTGTGCTGGGCATCCTTTTTCTAGAGAGAGAGAGAGAGAGAAGGTGTAATGTGCGTCAACTTGGTTAGACTTTCTCATATTTTGCAGTTGGAAATAATGAGAACCAACACTATTTTTATTTAGATAAACTCTACATATTTTCTGAGTTGTAGTGATGTTGCAAGATAACTGCAAACATTCATTATATACAGTAAATTCCTACTGATTGTTGTTGAATATGTATTGATATTGATCTGGTTTTCAGACCCTTCAAAGGTCACTGATAGAGGGTGGGCATTGTGGCAGTCAACACAAAAAAACTTAGCAAAGAGTATTAAGTCAAATCTCTGTAGGAATGTTGTCTGCGTCAGTCACAAATCTTGAAAACATACCAGCATATTTGAACAGGTTCCATAAATCAACTTTTTATTTGGGCTCGGAAATGTTTTGGTTGAGCAATGACATCACAATGAAGGCCGACGCAGTATTTAACTCGGAGGACAGACTGTGTCTAAGTCAGAAAGGGAAATGTGAGACTTTCAGTTCAGTTATTCCTCTCCTCATAAACCGAGTAGACAGCAGGCATTTCCTGTGCTCACACACACATGATCGTGCACACACAATAAGCAGCTCCCTCCGTCTCTCCCTCTCTGTCGTCCATATAAGGAGTGTATCATTTGAACTACACGTCAGACTTGATCCTATCACACGTCTAACATCTGTACATTTTGTGTGCCAGACTGAGGGCACCTGAAAATGCTGTACAAGAACTCCTATGATTGTTTCAAACATTGCACCAAATAATGCCTTGCTTCAATTAATATTGCAGACTAAATGTTAGTGGGATTGTTACTACTAAGTCTTTTTGAAATGGGGGTTCAGCCTCAAATCTGCTGTATGTTATTAGCCTTAAATTTGTACATTTACAAAAGCATAACAGAATCTGGAATATCATGATTGTTATTACAACTCGTACTTAGAATTGTTCTGAATTTGGTCATTTAAAATATGTAAAAGGAGTTTTTGTTCTCCCCACTGCAGATTCTTCTCAGCATTATTAACCATGTTTTAAACACTTTCGGTTCCTCTGCAGCCATCAGCCCACGGTGGTGTCGGAGGTAGCTACCCTCCCTCTGACTCCTGGAGTCAACACAGACCGGAGCACACTGCGCTGTGGAGCCCCAACATGGAGGTATGCACCCTCAGTCATTTGGTGGGGAAAGCTCATCCAATAAACATTTATTATATCTGACCATTGAGTGGTGAGAGCAGATTTTAATTACCTTCGATGTTTCAGTCACTAAAATCAAGGTCTGTCCGGTAAATATATTGATTTAAATAACCAAACCTTTTACACAACTGAAATAACCTCAGTCTCAACTTTATTTAAATGTATCTTGTTTTCTTTTGATGAAATGTAGCAGCAGCATAGGTAGTTTTTCTCTGGAATTTTGTGTTAAATATATATATTTTAAATAGGTGAACTGTTGACATTTAAGCACCCATGTTTCCTGCAGGACGGTGGGTGTGTGGGCCATGCTATGATGGAGGAGAGGCTGATGATGCAGCAGCAACAGATGGAGGACGACCAGCGGTGGCTGGAGCAGGAGGAGAGCTTCATGGTTATGGTAATTGTGTTTATACAAGTTACAGTTTTTCTCTTTGGTCTATTTCTGAGAAACAGATGGACTCTTCAGTTTCAGGGTCATCATAATACTTTGCAATCAACAAGTAAGTAAACAAGTAAACTCATTTATGTGTTGTTTTGCCAGATGAGATCAGGAATGTAATTTACAGATGTTAAAACTGGCTGCTGTGCTTGATTTATCTGACCAGAAACTGAAGCGTCCCCAAAAGAAGCCAAATCATTACTTTTGACAAATATTTTCCCCTTCATCAGGTCAGATCATTTTTACTCTTGCCTTGCATTGCAGTTTTCATTTTTGAGCCAGGTGTAGGAGAGCTGACAGAGAGAAAAACAGAGATGAGTGATGACGGCTGGATAGAGTGTCTCCTCTTTATTGACTGCTTCATAGAACAGGAAGTCTCTCCGGACGGACTTGGCCGACTGAATTGCTGATATCTTGTTTTTTATTTGGAAATCTCTGGATGTCATTTATTTTTTGTATATTCCATAAACGCACCACTTCATCTTTGCACCTATCTTTTTAGAAACTTTAGTTCAGATTGATTTAATGGAGACACAAAGCAGCACTCAATGCTCCCCACATCCCCCGCAGTTTTATAGCTCTGGCCTTGCACTCTCCTGGAAATTAAAAAGTGAAAGCACGCTTCCTTTTATAGGGATGAACAAAGTATCAATCATCAGTAGAAGGACATGGTTTCAAACACATTCTTGTCACTTGATACATGGCAGAGGGAGTAATGTGCAACTGCTGCCTGGAGATGTTTTCCACTCTGATGCAGGCTGCAGGTCAGTTTTTTTTTTTTAAATGAGTGAGAGTCTGCTAAAATGAATCTTTATCTGGCTTTTTAACAACGGCATCTCATTGTGAGAGAATTTTTTTTTTTTAGGCAGTGTGGTTTATGAACGGAATGGAAATCTGTGTTATTTATTTGAAGGAATTTCTGCTGACTGACAATAACAGCCAAAAAGAGAATCCTCATTTTCTAAACATGTAAATATCGGTATAATGCATCTGTAAATCTTTAAGTGGTACAATGGCATATAAGCTACTTTATTTAATTTAAAATGAAAGAACCCATCTATTTATGAAGATACATTGAAACGGTGAATAGTTTCCAAGTTCTTCTACCACTGCTGTCTGAAATTCCGAAGTTTTTGGTAAAAAATGCTAGCTTACTTTGAAATAAACTAAAAAGGTGGATCAAAAGGAGAATTGAAAACAGAAATGACTAACAGAAGGAAAGAAAGGCCTGAAAAGAAAGAGATGGAAGTTTGTGAGGAGGAACGAGAGAGGACAGGAGGAGGGAGAAAGGAAGTGGGATTGGCAAGAGCCGTGAAGAGGGTGGATCGAACAAGGAGCCCATCAGAGAGAGAGGAAGAGAAACAGAGCGAGATGCAGAGAGATGGAAAAGTGGGAGGGAGAAACGGAGAGGAGAGGGGTGGTTGGATCTTTTCTCTGTGGCTCAGTGGAGCTTTTCTCCTCTGGAAAAACTTCTTCTCTTTCTCTGTCTTTCCCTCTCCCTCCATTCTCCTCTGACTAAATGTTTCTGTCTCTCTCACTTCATTTCTCTCAGTCTCATCTTCCACGTCTTGACTTTCCTCTCACTCTCCGTTTCTCTGCCCTTCCCTTTACGACTTCTTTCCTGCGTCTCTCTCTTTCCATGTCTTAAGTTTCTCTTTACTTGCATCTATCTTTCTCTCAAACTCTCTGCCCCCTATCTCCGCCATTCTTTCAATGGCCTCCACTCTCTGCTCTCCTCCTTCTGTCTACTTCAGTCTCTATTCTCCCAGGATGCATCTCTTCAAGGCGTGCTTCACCAAAACGGTACTGAAACAGAAAGAGAGATGGAGTCATGCTTGGGCTTTAGAAGTGCAAATGTAACTTTTTTATAGTTTGTCAGGGTCTGCTGCTGCTGCTGCTGCTGCTGATGATGTATAGAGAGAAAAACTAGTTTTGTGTTTGCAATTATTAATCTATTTTCTTTTGATATGTGGTATTTGTTTAGGAAAGGATGAAAACTGCTGCTTTGCATATACTTTATATTTTGTTACCTGCAGGTGGCTGTAGCGTTGTTTACTGATTGTTTGTAAATGCTTTTGTTACAGTGAGTATTTTTATAAAAAAGTAAACAAATCAAAGTGTAATACCTCGTTTATGTTTTGCTTTATTATATCACCACACTGGAACTCAGGGATCAGCTTTCACAGTAATGGAAATTGCTCCAAAACGCATGCTTAGTTATGGGTTTCTGTATTTTTGTCTCTTCCCTCCAGAAGGCAGAGTCCAGAAACAGCAGAGGAAGCATCGACAGAGAGGACGGCATACTGCAAGCACCGGTCAGTCTGTGTTTGTTTATTTATACATTGGGAATCTGTGGCTCACTACTTTAAAATAAGGGAAGCAAAATGGGAAAAGGAGCATAGAAATGGGAGGAGGAAAAGAGTGTCGGTTTATATGGAAGTTGTGAAAGATAAAGAATGTAATTGTGTAAGAGGGAGGCAGAGGGAATGTATTCAGACAGACAGACAGACAGACAGACAGACAGAGGGAACAGACAGACAGAGGGATCAGAGGCTGGGAGAGAAAGTATTTCTGCCACAGAGGGTACTGCCTACACACCGACCACATGACCACAGAGGACTCCTGGGAACTTTAAGGCCAGAGGCACTGCTCAGTCCCATCTGACTGTAAATGTGGAATATACAGTACTATCTTAAAGCCATTCCCAGATTTGAGCTTATCACCACTGAAGAATGTGTCCATTGTAACTGAAGCTGAGGGTGTGTGTGTGTGTGTGTGTGTGTGTGTGTGTGTGTGTGTGTGTGTGTGTGTGTGTGTGTGTGTGTGTGTGTGTGTGTGTGTGTGTGTGTGTGTGTGTGTGTGTGTGTGTGTGTGTGTGTGTGTGTGTGTGTGTGTGTGTGTGTGTGTGTGTGTGTGTGTGTGTGTGTGTGTGTGTGTGTGTGTGTGTGTGTGTGTGTGTGTGTGTGTGTTCTTCTGCTTAGCTTGTGAAATCATAAAACGTTACCCTTTTCTGCAAAGTGAATCATCTTATTAGAATATTGTGTCTCTCTTTTAATGATTAAAGAAAATGGAACGTTTAACCTGTGTGTTTTTGTTCCTGCACAGGGTGGAAGCCAACATATCTACCAGCCTATAGGGAAACCAGGTGAGAGGATGCTGACATGCTTATTTAAAAGAAGTGATAACACACTGTAGTCAGTTCAAAACTAAATGGCCTGCAATCAAGTAATAGTTCAGAAATGTTATTAACAGAAATACCTGCAGTATTTAACAGTAAAACCAGATATGGACCAGAATTCCCCATTTCAGGAGGTTATAATTTGCTGTCGCTACTGTACTTTATTATTGGAGTATTATTCGTGATTTATCAAATTAGGTCAACCTTCTTTTATCTCATATTTCAAAAAGGTATCACTTCTTTTATGTTAAATGCTTAAATAAGTACATACTTTCCGCCACTGCACACTAGCATAGAGTACTTGTTTACATGCATGACTTCATACATACGTGTAACGCAAATAAACATCTTTGTTTCAGAACACGTGGCTCCTCCTAAGAAGCCGCCCCGCCCTGGAGCTCCTGCTCACCTGACCAACCTGTCCAGTCTGTGCCCCGTGGACAGCTACAACGAGGGCGTCAAGGTATGAATAATTGAAAGACAACTAGACGCGAGCTATGGAGACAGATAATATGTATTCCCCTGTTTGAAAATGATCAGATGAGGCAGATTAAGATCATTTTTAAGAACACAATTGCTTCACTTTGCTCTTATTTTTCCATTCTAGCATATTGGTTTTGAGTTGACTTCATCACTGTTTCATTTTGCTGATGGGTTGCATGCTGCGCCATGCTGCACCTTGCCTTGCCTGTGGTTTGCTTTGGCCTAATGTGCTGTCACTCTTCTCTCCCCCTTTATTTTTCTCCCCCTCTCTCATTAACATCCATGCATTCCTTCTGTTTGTTTCCCATTAACGCCCTTCCTTCTTCTTGTTCTTCATCCTGCATTTCTGACCTGTTACTCTGCACCCATCAATCATCCATCACATCTTCCCCCTCTTATCACAACCTTCTGCACTACTCTCCAATATCCTCCCTGTCATCCCCCTTCCTTCCACCTACACCTCCCCCATCTCTCCCCCTAGCCATGGAGGGTAAGCTGATCTTTGTGTTCGTCCGTCATCGAAGTAGTTAGCTATTAGTTACCATCAGTATCATGTGTGGAGAAGCTTTTTTTTTTCTTTACCAGAGGCAGAACAAATTCTTGCATGTCGACCAAATTATTCAAGTGTAAATTGTGAATCTCCTTAAGTAACATTTCATGCAAAAATAGCAACAAAACTCCTCTTTTTAGCCTCTAAAAAGAGGAGTTTTCCAGCTTTTCTCTGATCCATATCATTCCAAACTTAATAAGATGGTTTTAGGCTTGTTGTGGCCAATGTTTTATGAGAATAACCCTGGTAAAGAAAATGAAGCAAAATAAACGAGTCCCCGTAGTGATTGATTAGAAGCATTGTAAACTGTCTCCCATTGCATCTTCACATGGAGGACATAGACTTTAGATAATATAGATAAATATAGTTGAAGTAAGTAGTTATATAATTCTGCATTATATTTTTTTTGTTCCTCTGATTTGTGATTGAGAAGCTGAGGGATTAATTTGTATTTCACATTATACAGTAAAGTTTTCCATAACAGAAGCAAACATTAAATGCAAAGAAACTAAATTGTAGCTTGAATTATTCAAATGAAACTCCCTAGTGATTCCTTTCCTCCGAGCTTTTCCTCAGTAATGCAAGTAAGCCTTGTTTTAATGATGTCCCCTCATTAATGGCCTCAGCTTCAACTAAATCAAATCAACTGAGTAGTTTTGTAAACATTAAATAGACCTGCATTAAGGGATTTTTGGCCACCAACTTAACAGATGACCCTTAACATATAGCAGGTATACAGAGCATCACATCACACTTGTTCATTTGATTTAAAATATAATTTAATGAAGGTTAAAACTTGAGTCACTAGAAAACTGACCCTGTCCGTCCTGCCATCACTCTGTGCTAACATGTCCTCTAACATAGTAGTAGAACGTGTTTAATATTTAGGTAGAAATGCATGTAGTAAGAAATAACACTCCCAGACACACAAGACTTAGTGTATTGTTTGTGTGCGAGTAAAACTAGTCGAATACTGCCCCCCTGCGGTGTGTCTGTATAACTACAGCCGTCCAAAAAAAAGAGGAAAAACTCTTCAAATTTCTGTGGATTTCCAATCAGTGTTGATAGTTAATTTTGTCCAATGAAGCAAAGCATTTCTCAGTGTGTGATTTATTGACAGAGAATACCAAAGTGCAGTAGTTTGGCATTCATGCAGAGAGAAAAAGGATTCAGCTTTCCTGATCAATATAGAACTCACTGATGGATTTATGGCCAATTTAACATCAACACTGATGGGACATCCACACGAAAGGGGCAGAGATAGACCTTTTTAAAACATGTATTGCTTGTTGCTCGTTGTTACAATCATGTTTTCCTCATGGCTCCAGTTGCAGCCTCAGGAGATCAGCCCGCCCCCCACCGCCAACTTGGACCGTTCTAACGACAAAGTGTATGAGAATGTGACGGGGTTGGTTAAAGCTGTGATTGAGATGTCCAACAGGATTCAGCCCGCAGCCCCGGAGGAGTACGTCCCAATGGTCAAGGTAGGATCAATATAACTGTCGACTTTGACAGTGTGCGGCAATCTGTGATCTGAACTCTACCAACTGAGAAGAAATGTGTCAAAGATACACATTTCTTTCCCTCATTTTAGAGTATTTAGACAAACGTTAAAGGTCCACAGATTTAAAATGAACTGATGCGAAAATATGTCTCTGTGTAGGAGGTGGGTCTGGCCCTCAGGACTCTGCTAGCAACAGTGGACGAGACGCTTCCTGTGCTGCCAGCCAGCACGCACAGAGAGGTAAACACACACTGTAAATATGTTTTATGTACATGCAAACATGTAGGATAATGTTATTTCTCTATCCTTATACTTGTACTAAATAACAGAAGAAGATTCTCACTTTTTTTTTCTTTCGCTCTCTTTTTTGTATGCTCAGTAATTATTTTAATTTTAATTTATACAACAAAGTCTTTATAACCTTTATCAGAACCTCTACTTTAGGAAATGTTTTTAGGTTTTTATAAATGTGTCTGCTGTGAATCTCCTGAAGCTCTAAAGCTCTAAACGCCCACACAGTTGTTTCTACTTGTAGCTAATTACTCCTCCGCTCAGCTTTGCTCTATTCATGATCATAGGTTTATTTTAAGTGGTTTGATTTTTTTAAGTCCATTTATTGAACATGTTAACAAAGGTTATTTTTTTACCAAGTATAAATAGTAAAGTTCATGTTCAAAAGGGGCAAGAAGAAGCATGAAAACGTTTCTAGTCCTACCCCCCTAGCGAACATTGCTAGTCGAAAGTCATACAGAGTTCAGTTCATGGTCGTCAGCGGTCGTGATATTTGCCTCATTTTTTGAAAAAATGAATCAAATGAATCTCTTTGTACAAATCAAAAAAATAAACAATAATAATAGTCAAATAATCTTTACTGGTAAACCAAAGCTTTTTTAGTTTCAGTAAAGTTCCACAGTATTTCAGCCCATCACTCCAGTTGTTCCACAGATTAACACCTTTTGTAGTTATGCAGTGAAGTTTGGATTTTTTTCATACAGGTGGTTTTTTGAATTAGCAGTTTCCTCTGAGCATGTATTTGTTTTCTCAAGTTAACATTTGTTTGTGTTATCACAGATTGAGATGGCTCAGAAGTTGTTGAATTCAGATCTGGCCGAGTTAATAGCGAAGATGAAACTGGCCCAACAATATGTCATGACAAGGTGGGTGCAAATATAAAGTGTTTTACTCATAAAGATGAACTAATAACTTCACAGATGTAGTAACACAGTGAGTGTTTTCTGTCTCCTGTACAGTTTACAAAAGGACTACAAGAAACAGATGCTAATGGCAGCTCACGCCCTCGCAGTGGACGCCAAGAACCTGCTGGACGTCATCGACCAATCTCGACTTAAGATGATTCGCCCGCATTAGCTCCTGTTGGAGAGGGAGAGTGTAGTAGCTCTCAGCCAATCACAAAGAGGAGAGGACATTTTTGATATCCGTCTTATTCTAGACGGATATCGGTGACGTACGGATGAAACGATGAACTGCCAGCAGACATGACTGACTGAAACAATCCGCTCCCTCTCCTCTTCCTACAAACATTCATCGTATTTTCTTCTCTCTGACCATATTCATGTTTTGGTCAATATCCTGTTTTTTGTACTTTTTTTGTTGCATTATTTGCTTTTGTATTCAGCAAAACGCTCCTCCCCCCCATCACGTATCCCCAGAGATGAGTTTTTTTGCTCTTCAAATCATCCATTACTTTTTAATCTTTGAAGAAAGTTAATCAAACAAAGATTTCTATGGCTCGCGTGAAGGACTGCAGAGATATTTCGGTGAATGGACGCTCCAAGAAAAAAACGAATGACTAACACTCTCCACATGTGCAGGATGTAACAACTGGAACTGAAGAGCCAGAATGAGGCGGATAATGAAGATGATATGATAATGTTGTTGTTTAAACATGCTTTTATATCATTATTAATTATAATTATGACTATTACTATGTTCAGTCTTGACTTTTACAGCATGTCTCTATGTTCAGTCCTCTTCTTGAATATTCAATGGGCAAAAATAATTGATTTACAGCTGCTCATAAACATCATAACTTCATCTTTTTCTTCCATCTTCTCTTATCTAGATCTCTTTTTCTCAGGCATGAGGAGATGGCATAACACAGAAATATGAAAGAAGAACAAACTACATGTCACAGACCACTCTTAAATACAAAATCTATATTTTTAACACTTCTGAGGCATGAATTGTGAGTGAATAAGAGTGAAGGGGGGTGAGAAGGAGGGAAGCTGGATTTTGAGTTACATTGGAGTTTCTTATTATTCTGTACAGTAGGTCACCCTGTGTCAAATGCACTTAAAAGGAACATTTCACTCAAACAATATTGGTTTCCTCAACAATTCAACATTTTCTGGAGCATCTCGCCTGTTATTTTTTTACAGAAGTTTCTACAAAAATGTAAATGAATGATTTCTTTATTGATGTTTTGGTATATTGAAGCCACATTGTGTTGCTGCATTAATCATGTAGGGGGTCCCTTCATCAGACTCTTCTTTTTCTCACAGTTAGATGCTATGTCTTAGTCATTTTCCTTTTGGCTGATCCAGGAATAGGATTTTCACGGACATCTAAATACAAATTTAAAATATATGTGTCCTTAATATTCCCTCAAAACCAGGGACAGATACACACCTTTAAACTGTGTTTTGTAAACTACAGAAGTGGTTGGTGGTCGGGTTCATAGAGGTTCATCTTTTAACTGGTTCATGTCCAACATCCTTTGCTCTTCATCTCCTCTCCATCAGTCCTTCTTTTACTCCCTCCTTGTCTTTCTACCTCCAGCCACTGGAGTTATTTATACCTTTTTCACCCCCACATTTCTCTTTTTCTCCCCCTCTCTGATTCTCTCTCCGTTCCCTCTCCCCTGAGGTGAGCAGCATTCTCAGGAAGGAGTCACATGTACAGTTGCTAAACCAAGCAAATAAAAACACTGTTATCTTTAAGAAATACTGCTGGCTTCTGTCTGTTTCTTAACTACGTGTCTTTGACCTATACTTTACTAATCAACACAGATGCACGTATGTTGATTATCTTGATTGCTTGCAGCTGTGGACAAATGATTTCATGACTTACAGTGGGGCAAAAAAGTATTTAGTCAGCCACCAATTGTGCAAGTTCTCCCATTTAAAAAGATGAGAGAGGCCTGTAATTTTCATCATAGGTACACTTCAACTATGAGAGACAGAATGGGGGAAACAATCCAGGAAATCACATTGTAGGATCTTTAATGAATTAATTGGTGAATTCCTCTGTAAAATAAGTATTTGGTCACCTACAAACAAGCAAGATTTCTGGCTCTCACAGACCTGTAACTTCTTCTTTAAGAGGCTCCTCTGTCCTCCACTCGTTATCTGTATTAATGGCACCTTTTTGAACTCGTTATCAGTATAAAAGACACCTGTCCACAACCTCAAACAGTCATACTCCAAACTCCACTATGGCCAAGACCAAAGAGCTGTCAAAGGAGACCAGAGACAAAATTGTAGACCTGCATTTATTAGAAAATGGAAGACATACAAGACCACTGCTAATCTCCCTCGATCTGGGGCTCCACGCAAGATCTCATCCCGTGGGGTCAAAATGATCACAAGAACGATGAGCAAAAATCCCAGAACCACACGGGGGGACCTAGTGAATGACCTGCAGAGAGCTGGGACCAAAGTAACAGAGGCTACCATCAGTAACACACTACGCCGCCAGGGACTTAAATCCTGCAGTTCCAGACGTGTCCCCCTGCTTAAGCCAGTACATGTCCAGGCCCGTCTGAAGTTTGCTAGAGGGCATTTGGATGATCCAGAAGAGGATTGGGAGAATGTCATATGGTCAGATGAAACCAAAATAGAACTTTTTGGTAAAAACTCAACTCGACGTGTTTGGAGGAGAAAGAGTGCAGAGTTGCATCCAAAGAACACCATACCTACTGTGAAGCATGGGGGTGGAAACATCATGCTTTGGGGCTGTTTTTCTGCAAAGGGACCAGGACGACTGATCCGTGTAAAGGAAAGAATGAATGGGGCCATGTATCGTGAGATTTTGAGTGAAAACCTCCTTCCATCAGCAAGGGCACTGAAGATGAAGCGTGGCTGGGTCTTTCAGCATGACCATGATCCCAAACACACCGCCAGGGCAACGAAGGAGTGGCTTCGTAAGAAGCATTTCAAGGTCCTGGAGTGGCCTAGCCAGTCTCCAGATCTCAACCCCATAGAAAATCTTTGGAGGGAGTTGAAAGTCTGTGTTGCCTAGCGCAGCCCCAAAACATCACTGCTTTAGAGGAGATCTGCATGGAGGAATGGGCCAAAATACCAGCAACAGTGTGGGAAAACCTTGTGAAGACTTACAGAAAACGTTTGACCTCTGTCATTGCCAACAAAGGGTATATAACAAAGTATTGAGATGAACTTTTGTTATTGACCAAATACTTATTTTCCACAATCATTTGAAAATAAATTCTTTAAAAATCCTACAATGTGATTTCTGGATTTCTTTTTTTCTCATTTTGTCTCTCATAGTTGAGGTATACCTATGATAAAAATTACAGGCCTCTCTCATCTTTTTAAATGGGAGAACTTGCACAATTGGTGGCTGACTAAATACTTTTTTACTGTACATGAAGACGGTACTTTTTTTGCTATTTCAAAGAGGGAAGTTTATTCAGAACAACAGTACTTTCTTTTTCCAGAACAAGTGTTCATTAGAAGACGTGAAAACACGGAACACAATTTTCACCCAAAAGACTCCACCTGCTGCTCTGGATCCTGGTAACTCAATTCACGTTTCAATGTAAGTTGTTGTTGTTAAAATGTTCGCAGTTGGGCCAAACTAGACTTCGCTATTGTGATGATATTTTTGGAGTGTTTTGGTTCACATTCTACCATTTGTCTTGGCCCCCATCATTAAGCCCTATAATGCTGATACTTGTGCTAATGGTTAGTTAAAGGAAAGTGGTCTCCATACTTGACAGTCAACAGACGCGGAGTAAAGGAACTGGTAGATGTGAATTGGAATTATTAGAACTCCCAACGGTTCATTTGGTCACTTGTTGTTTCTTGTCTGTTTGTTTTTGTGTTTATCAGTCAAATAAATTGTGTTTGCGCCCGGTTTCGAACAGGGGACCAATGTTATGATAACCACTACACTACGGAAACTTGAGCTTAAAGTACACTCTGGAAAATGACTTTGTTAATCGCGGTAATTAGTTAGTTGAAAGTTAAGTCGACGTTAAATACGTAATGTTGAGGTGTCTCTAAAACTCGTTTATATGGGTAGACAGTGTCAAAAGCTAAATTGTGTTTATGACTTGGTGGGATAGCAGGTCAACAGATTAAAAATGTGTTTACTTGTATAAATAAAAAAATGCACTGATACGTGTGTGTACACGTTCAAGTATTCACACTCCCACAAGGTGTCATTGTGACAATGATGTGTTACTCAGTCAGTTCAATAAATAAACGAACAAAAGTGTATCAAATAAAGCATAGCAATGGAGCATGGTTTATTGTAGATAAGGCTTTCGGAAAACCGTTCAAACATCTGTAGGATGACTAGAAGTTTCCATTTTCTTGCCAAAATGGTCTATACAATTTTAGCCTGAACGAAGTTCTTCAAACTTATGGGGCCACTACAGCATTTTCTCATGTATACCTTTTTACTTTCTAAACTTTCATTAACTTTAACTTGTTTGCATACAGGTGTAAAAGTAAAATAAATTACTTTAAAGGATTATAACCACTAAATGTGGTTATAATATACGAGTGTTATCACAGCAGTGAGTTGCCCGTTGTTCTGAAGTGGCAGCAGTTTTCTTTAAAGACTACCGTCTTTTATTACTGGCATTTCACTTCACACAAATTATACTCAGCTGATGTTTTTAATAAAATACTGCAATATCTCTTAAATGTGCTCGTGTCTTAAAAGAAACCTTTCCTTTATCTAGTGCAGCTCTCCCATGTAAGAATGAATGTTTTTGTAGAGTGACATGAAATATGTTCATCTGTACTCTTATGGGGAAGGACAAAGAGTCAGACAGTCAGCAGTTGTTTTTGTACTCGTGTTTTTTTATTACAAAAACATTTTAATCAAAGAGACCAAAGCCAAGGTCATCGTCGGACTCCTCGGACTCTTCCTTCTTCTCTTCTTTCTTTTCCTCCTCCTTGGCTGTAAGGGTAAAAAAGAAAGGATATGTTAAGTACAACAATTTGATGTGCACAAATGACCTTTTATAGAGATTTGCTCAGTTTAAGTTAAGAAAAGTCATGGCGCACAAATTCAGTCAAACTGACCAAAGTCTACACCTCAAAAGCTAACAATGTGTTCACCTTCTGCTCACAGGTACGGCATGGGAAAATAATCATATACAACATAAAGAGGTATATCTTTATATCTATATTGGTGTATCTATAACACCAACGGTTTCTGATCTGGAGAACTGAATACATTTATCTACAGGTTGATTTTCAGCAGTCTCTAAATATAAGACCAGATCTTAAGAAAAAATGCAATAAAGTACATATAGAAAATCAGCTGTTAAAATAAACACAACTAAAACCAACTTTCTAATTGAAATCAGTTTGTTGGGTTACCTGGGGCTTCAGCAGCAGCAGGTCCGGCAGCAGCGGGTCCAGCAGCTGGAGCTCCACCTCCGGCCCCAACGTTGCAGATCAGGCTGCCGATGTCGATGCTGGACAGAGACTACGAACACACACCAATCACAGGTCAGACCTCCAGAACTAAAGACATAAAACTAGGTGTGTTCTGTAGAAATATTTAATACATAGTCCCTTAAAAAAAGAAAGAGTACATTTGTATCTTTTACAAGTCCATTACATCATAATCCAACTCTTGTGATTGTTCACCTAACAATTTCAAAACTTGATCTCATTCACTAAAAACAATTGGAAACGTGTATCCAATGTAGAAGTTCTGGATGTATGCGTTTCTAGTAACCACCGATTTTGTAAATAGTGTTTTTCAGTGGTGGCCATCTCAGCCCAACATTTTTATGAATTAAAAAACGTAACACATTTTCCAAAATAAATTAATCAGCTGCTCCTTAAAGTAGCAGAAATTGGACCACACAAGGATGCAGAGTCAAGAGTCTGATTAATTCATTGTTGATCAAAAGCAGCAGGGAGACTATTAGTAAAGAAACAGAACTTATCCCATCCAACTGATTTCAACCCTGCATTTGTGCCACCCTCCAAAGTGTGTTTCTCTCACCTTGGCGAAGAGACTTGGCCAGAAAGGCTCCACAGTGACTCCAGCAGCCTTGATCAGGGCATTCAGCTTGTCCTCCTATAGACACAAGAAACATTGATTGTTAGAAAACGAACTTCATTCATCCTTTAAAAGTTGTGGATTTCGTAAACAAAAGACCCTTCTCACATAAGTCAAGTTTCTAAATTAGTGAATCACCATTATTTACCTATGCTATCTTTTTGTAGTGGCAATTGTGTTTGGTGAAAAGAGATGCTGAGTGCTATGCCACCGTTCATTCAACAGTTTGAAAGTTAGACGGATGTTGTGCAGCATCCACGTGTATCACACACAACTGCCAGGATCACTAAGTGTGTAGAGTTAAACATAATGAAACTAATCACACACTAGTTAATGTTTATAAACAAACGTTAACTTTCTCACTTTTGGTGATACTTTGAAGAATGGTGTGCTGATGTGGAGATAAACTAGCTTAGCATTGACGTTAGCCAGCACCTGTCATTTGAGTGAAGGACATATCTAGACTTTCTCCTGTTTTAGAGATGCGGAACACATGTCACATAAGCTACAAAGTTAGTTCATGAATGGTACAAGACACTAGGAGCTGTCCCAACACAGAAACGTGGCCTAGCAACAACCGCGCCGCCATGTTTACCGCTTAAGTGTACCGTTTTGACATCTTAACAACTTAACGTAATTTTTTAACATATACAGTAACATTTCAGTTTGTCAGACACGTTTTTACTGTGTCAGCTTTATGATTTCTGGCTTTCACAGTTAACACAACACCCTAGAACGTGTGGTTTAGGTTTTGGCGGACCGGGGTTAAGCCGGGACACTTACGGTGACGGTGACTTCATCGTCGTGGAGGATCAGAGCAGAGTAAATGCAGGCGAGCTCAGATACGGAGGCCATTGTAGATGTTGTTTTAGATATTTTTAGTAGTGGATGCCTAAATTTGACGGTGCTAGTCGCCGGATTGCGGGCCTTAGCTTCTGGTGAAGAACCGAGCACCTTAGGCACGTTTACTTCCTGTAGCGGAAAAGGGAAGAGAGAGGGCGGGAGCTAGCCCTATATAGTCTGCGTGGCTCTGACGTCAGTACGCAAACAAAGTGAAGAAAGACGTACTGCACGTTAAACCGCGTCGCTTTGCAACTTGAAAAGCTCTCTGTTTTGTTTCGTATTGTTGAGTTTGAACAATAATGAAGTTTGTTTTATTCAGATCTAAAGCTGTCATGACTGCAAATAAATAAATAAACAAATAAATAGCTCAATTAATTAGTAAATGAAACAAGAAAGAAAACCTCAATTATACAATTCACACATTTGAAAATTAATTAATATGCACAGAAATATAAAATACATTCAATACATTTATTTGAAATATTGTTTGTTTAATTAATTACATTTTATATACAAATATTTCCCAGTTGAAACTTGTTTCCATTTAATTGAAGAAAATAATATACATTTGAAGCCTTTCTACATTAAGCAACTGAACCGTTTATTTATTTGGTATATACAGTGGAGGAAATAGGTGTTTGATCCCCTGCCAATTTAGTTAGTTTACCCACTTACAAAGAAATGAACAGTCTGTAATTTGTATTGTAGGTTTACTTTAACAGTGAGAGATAGAATATCCCCCCAAAAATCCAGAAATTTACATTTAAAAAGAAACATGCCTTAGGGGAAAGAGGTTATCAGCCAATATTTTACGATACATCACATCACCCCCTCGATGCAGTGAATCGCTCTCTCCCCTTAGCAGAGAAACACCCCCAAATCATAATGTTTCCACCTCCATGCTTGACGCTAGGGATGGGGTTCTTGGGGTCATAGGCAGCATTTCTCTTCCTCCAAACATGACATATCGAATTGATGCTAAAGATCTTGATTTTGGTCTCATCTGACCACATCACCTTCTCATAAGCCTTCTCTGAATCATTCAGAGGATCACAGGCAGACTTCAGATGGCCTGTACATGTGCGTTCTTAAGCAGGGGCCCTGCAGGATTTTAATCCAGTTTTCTTGGTGACTGGTCCCAGCTGCCTTCAGATCATTAACAAGTCCCTCCTGTGTAGTTCTTGGCTGACCCCTCACCTTTTTCATGATCATTGATGCCCCAAGAGCTCAGATCTTCGATCGTGGTGCCCCAGATTTAGGGCGATTGATGGTCATTTTGTGCTTCTTCCATCTTCTAATAATCAAACCAGTTGTCTTTTTCTCACCAAGCTGCTTGCTGGTGGTCTTGTCTTCTATCCCAGCCTTGTGCTGGTCTACAATCTTGTCCCGGATGTCCTTAGACATTAGTTCCACCATGATCACAAGACCTGTCTTTGGTCTTGCCCTCGGTGGAGAGGTTGTAATCTGATTTGACTGTGGACAGGTGTCTTTATCCAGGTCACGAGTTGATAAAGCAAGAGGACTTATTTAACCTGTCCGTGGGAGCGAGAATTCTTGTAGGTTGCAAGGGGATCAAATACTTATTTTAATGTAAATTTCTGGATTTTATTTATTGATATTCTGTCTTTCACTGTTAAAATAAACCTACCATAAAAATTACAGACTGTTCATTTCTTTGTAAGTGGATCAACTAAATTGGCCGGGGATCCAATACTTATTTCCTCCACTGTGTATTTGCTATGTGTTATACTAGATATAAAGGACAGCTTACATACACTGTTTATATATATTTTAAGAATTTATTTTATTCATCTTTATGATTTTCAATAAATCTGTCTGTGGGTTTTAACTCCAATGATCATAGCATGGTCAGTCAACAGTTTTATTTAAGCACAATTAAAAACATAAACATTACAATAAGTAAAACCATTTCAAGGTAGTTTTCTAGCAAATCTCTCTCAGCCCACACAGGAACATAAACCCTGTGCTAGTTCTTTATGCACAGACCAAAATTATCCAAAAATCTTTATATTTAAAATAAAAAACAGAGAGACATTTAGAAAGAACCACAACATTAGAATTATAGCAGGAAAATCAAAATGCAACTGTATCTCAACTTGTAGTAATACTTTCCTCAAGTCTTACCATAAACCGTGAATCTCATAATGTTAGTTTCTATTTAAAACCTGCAGATGGACCATTCTCACATTTGGCACCAACATATTTTCTCTGCCCTGATATGTAAAAAATACTTGAGAAGGTAAAACAAAACCATTGAATTAATGAACTCTGGTGAGAAAGTAAAACTCTTAAAGTTAGAATGATGCATTTGAAATGTGTAACTACTTTATGTTACCTTTAAAATTTCAACCATGCATACTCTCACTTTTAAGATTAAAAAGTACCCAAGGGTTTAAAGATGTTAGGTTTGACCGCATTATAATTTATGACAAACAATTTAAATGTCTACACATTCATACTTTCTAATTGGCAAATTGTTCACATCCTTTTTCGCTAAAATAATTAGCTCCACTCAATATCATTTCTTATTTAAATTCTGCTTTAGAAACAATTACCAGAGCTAACAATAGAGTCACTTAGAACTTAAAAAAAAGGTTTACAAATTATATTCATCACTTTTTGACACTTCAATTAAAATTTGGAAATTTAATATTTACAGTGGTCGTTTAGAAGTGTTTTTGCGCAAAGTGGAAGTCCAACCCAATGATATATCATACAACGAAATTAGTATTTGCTGACATGCAAAGCTGGAAATGAAGGGAAAAAAACCCTCCAGTGATGTCAACATATAGAGCTGCTCCAATAGACAAGGAATGTGACTGGCTTGGTGGAAAACAGAAAAAGCAGAACTTGTGGCAGAGAAGAAAACAGATATCTTCTTTAGAAGTGTGGCTATAGTCAGCAGTTTACTCTTTCATAACAATGGTGAGCAGTGTCTAACCCGGGGAACAGATGGTCATAGTTGTGTGCAGGTTGCAAACAGACCAATCACGTTGTTCCCAGATTGTTGCATCAGTTTTAAATGGATTGGAGGTTTATCCTATTGATTTTCCTGTCCCGCCACACACTTTCAAAAAAAATCAGACTGCAAAGGACAGCTAAGCAGATGTTGACCCTTCAAAACTTTGCACTATGGGACAGAATGAAAAACTCAATAACCGCAGGAATGGCGACACAGCTGGTCCATTTAAGACTAACTGATCTGGATCACAAACACATTTCCAGGTGCCTCTTGACCTGGAGCTCAGTTTATACCCAATGACCATTACCAATCATTGAATACCATTGGACTGGGATCATGGAATCCAAAAGCCTGTCTCTCCTCACTAGTCCTTATGAGTCTTTTCTTTTTGGGGTTCTTCGTCGTAAGAAACTCCATATTCATTTACTCTTGTTTTGTCCACTGGGTAGAGCCTGGGGGGAGGAAACAGAGTTATAGGTCAGAAAAGGTTTGGGTGTTTTTTGTTTGCTATTCTGCAAAGTGTGTGTCTGTGTGTGTGTGTGTGTGTGTGTACCATCTCTGGTAGAGGTAAATGAGAAACACCACATCATCTCTGAAACAGGCCAGTCGGTGGGACGTTGGCATGGTGATGATGAAGGCAAACACATCATCGATGAAAGTGTTGAATGCCTGTTAAAGATAAATCAATCAGATATAGAATTAATGCTAATAACGATAATCAGGGTAAGTAACTTAAACTAAACTATTTATTTAACATTTCAAAACAACAATGTTGAACCTTTTGTTTTTACATCAAACATAATTCAGTATCTGTCTCGCTTCATCTGTGACAGAACAAGGTGGAAGATGAACATTTGGTCATTTATCATTCAATATTTATAATATAACATTAAATCTCTAAATCTAGACTGTCCATACATTCATACTTGTTAATCAGCACTAACAGAATAACTAAATGCAGTTGAGTTCTCACCTTGTACATAAAGGCTTTCCAGGGCAGGTGGGCCACAGATTTCAGCTGTTAAATAAAGCACAGTACATCAGTGGGATGTTTGAAAGACGAAAACAGTAAATCAAATTAATACAATGCTGTGGTGTCAATTTTGAAGCAATATCTAAACAATTGACACCTTTCTATAAACTGTGAAGCTGCTAAAGGCTCCTTGTTGAGTTGTTGACCTCTGGAAGCCAATTGAAATTGTCACATAGCAGTTATTTTCTTCCCTCAGAGGCAAGATGTGCCACATATTTTGAGCCTTTATAATACATTTAGTTAATAACCACATTTTAAAACATTATCAAAAGTACTGACCTTATAGTTGACAAACAGTTGCGGAAGCATGAAGAGGAAGCCAAAGGCGTATACACCTGCAATCGTTAAGAACGTTTTGAAAAGCTTTTTCTTTTCACTCAAATGAGAAGGTAATCAACATGAAATTCTAATACTGTTACCAATGCATTTGTTAAGTGGGTTTTATCTATAGTGTTCAGAGTTTAAAAGCTTACCATTAACTAAACTGTTGATCAACCATGAGTACCAACTAGAACAGACACAGAGAAACAAATATGAGATTATAAAGACTGGTGAGTTAGTAACAACTGTAATTACATTAAATAACAAAACTGTGCATGCTACGTTCACAAACATAAACCTACCTCTTATATCGCAGGAATATCAGAGCATACACAGCCCCTCCAATGCACAACGGGTAAAGGAGGTAAGAGAGATACTTCATGGCCTGCAGAGAAAGACAAGGTAGCATACATCCAGTTCAAGCACCACCCATACTGTCCAGCAACAGTGTGCAGTGTGTGGTAAGGTTTGTTATATTGTTGGGTGCAGGTGCAAGAGTGTGAGCCAGTGTGGTCTTACCAGAGTATCGTAGTGTTCTGTTCTCCTCTCCGATTCATCTAATTTCCCAAACTGTCCCACAGAAAAGAACAAACACAGGTAGGCTTAGCACTCAACATCACACACATTTTATGTAACTGCATAGCTGTGAGGTGAATGGATTGGAAACATGAGAAAATGCTGTGATTTCTGGCATTGCTTTACTTTGGTGATAGAAGCATTTTTGTATCATAAACTACAGCATATAAAAAATGGTTTTGTCTATTTGTTTATCATGTCGGCAAAATGTGGAGCTAAAGTGCTTGCTCTGTGCTTCAACCCACATCTATTAAATAGAGAGCCGTATTCCAACAGCAGGCAGAGAAAATAACTAAAAGCTACTCAACGAAAGCTGTGCTCAGCAAACAGAGGAAATGGTATGTATAGTCCACAATTCATTCTCCATTGACAAACAGTCAAACACTGTAGAGCAGCCTTGATAGACAAGATTTGATTCACACCGAGTCATTAAAGTAAACTGCAAAAAAAAAGAAGGAGATCAACCAGTTACACAAACAAGTGCACACACAACACACACGCATACGCACCAGGAATGTAGGTTTGCCTCCTTTCCAGTAAACCTGAATTTTCAAGGCCTTCTTCACTTTCCATACCTGCAAGGAATAAATAAAAGATTTCCACATAAGATCATGAATGAATTGAATGAACACAAAATATATTTTTAAAAAATGTACAAGTTGCTATTTAGTTCTCAGTGTATGCAGTGTGTTTTTCAGTGTGTTTCTGTGTGTACTAACTTCAATGATAGAGCCGATGCCTGCGGGTATGAGGACAAGCAGGCTGGTCTGCTCGTCAAACAAATAGAGGAATATCACGATGGTGCTGAAACATCTCCACAGCACTGGAAAACAAAACACAAAATGTAATCATTAGGTCCATTCATTATTTGGATGACACCATGAAAGATATATTTCAGTTATTTTCCAAAAGGTTGATTCATCTGGAGTGTAGTGATCATCTTCTGTCAACACATTTTCTACTTTAAAATCCACAAAATAATTCACCTCATAGAGCCACACCTGTGGACATGCATAGCTCCAGTACCGGGCAAATGACTAGCAAACATTTAGAAGTATAGACTTCTTGCTTATACTGATGTGGGTGAAATGACTCTCACAGCATTATGCATAGCACTTCAGAGTCACTAAATCAGATTTATACTCCACAGGTGTGTTGAGTATAATCTGATTTAGTGACTCTGGAGTGCTGGGTGGCCTAAAAGGAATTCAACACAGTATGACACTATCAGAAAATGTGCAACACAAGTGAATCAATAAGAAACCAGGCATCAGACACCTCGGACGCCTGGTGTTGAATTCCTTTTACAATCAGTCACTACATCTGTATAGCAGGAGATTTTCCAAACATTATTTACAGTCCAATACTGTGTTGTTCCCAAGAACAAAGTTACCTACCTGCTTTGCTGGACATTCCCACCATGCTTTTCTTCTCCTTCCAGAAGCTGATGTCGTTCTTGAACGCAAGGAAGTCAAAGAGGAGCTAAAAAAGCAAAAGACATAAACATAAATTCATCAAGCTACATTTCATTGTTCGTCATTCATTATCAGTACACCTAACTGCTCTTTTATGAAGGATAAAAGCAAAGATATTTATACAACTTTATAAAAAGTTATACAACTTTTGTCTTGGAGAATTGTGCAATGTTCAGAACTTTGCATTGTACTATTTTATTCTTTATTGTATTCTATTGCTCTGTGGGGAAGACGTACATGGAAGGCGGCTACAAAGAAAGTCAGAGCCAGGAAGTACAGGTTGGTATCCACAAAGATTCCTTTAATCTCATCCGCATCCTTTTCTGTGAAACCTGCAAACAGAGATACAGACAGACAACAAAAGATTGTATTAGAGTTCAAAGCTTTTAGTGTGTGTTGTGTTGTGTTTGTGTGTAACAGAGTGATGATTAACATACCGAACTGCTGCAGAGAGAAGACAGCGTCTTGCATGTGGATCCAGAATCGCAGCCTTCCCAGAGAGATGGAGTCGTAGGAGATGGTCAGAGGGAGCTCCATGGAGGTGCTGTTGATCTCCTACAAATACACAAAGAGAACCAAACAGCTTGTTAGATTATTTAGAAGCAAAACATTATTCTACAAAACCTTCTTCTAAAAGTTTGGATGTTATTCTGTAGAGATCCATGAAACAGAAATGGAAAGGATTGATCAACATAATTGTATTTTGTAAACATTTTGATCTATAATGGCCTCCAAATGTTCGTAAATTAAGCTCATCCCTACTTTCTTTTTTTCAAGACATATTTTGGCATTATTTTATTGGAGTGTCTTATATAATATTGATTTAAATGTAGCTTACCGCAAGGTCCTTCACCCGGTTGCTGAGCTCATCAACAAACAGCAGAGGTAGATAAACCATCTTCTTACCATTTTGGAATCTGAAATACAGAAAAGAGAAAATGCTCAGATCCACCTGGATCCTAATTGAAGTCCTTTTAATTCACGATATGCCATAAACCTTAATGTTCCTGCATGTTTTATGTTAAATGTCCACAATAGTTTAGCAATATACCCAGACTTTTCCCCTCTCTCAGCAGGTGTGCATGCACTACTGTATGTTCTTACACTCTGAGGTATCTGTGGACATCACTAGGCAGGGATTCTCTGTCGAAGACGAAGGGGTCGCCAACAATGTTTAATGTCAGGCGGGTGCGCCAGTGGGAAACTGGGTGATCAGCCGTGGAAGTGGGAGCCGCTTTACCCCCTGCCGCAGGGTTACCATCACCTTTCTTCTGCTGGGCTTCTTCTTTCTGACCCTGTGTGATCACATAGTCAGAGAAAATGTCCTCTCAAATCAAATGCTAGATTATTACCTAGAGGTAATATAAATCATTTAAATAGCCACCTAAAGCTCCTCCCTATGCCCTTTAACACTCTTTATTCACAAAAACAATGAATAATTCAGTACCTGTGTTTGATCCTCTCTGGATATCAGGGAGATTTCAGGCAATTTAGGCACCATGTATGTGGTGAGCTGAGCCACCAAGTGGACCTGTCGTGGATCCTGCCACGGAGTGATGCCAGCTTGATGGACAAATATTAATGCATATAAAGTTCCATTGTTGCGGGTCTTCTTGGGGAGGGAGACATTTACTATCCTGGAGGAAAGAAGAGGGTGAAAGGAAGGAAAATATTTAGATATGTCTATACTGTATATAAGAATATGACCTATGTGTGATTATGCATCAATCACACCGGTTTACAGCTTAGAATCTGACTTTACTTATCAGATCTGAGGATTGAGAGAACTCCTTTTAGAGGCTTATAACAACTCTTTGCTTTCCCTTTTAAAAGTTATATAAAAGAGAGTGCCACCAACCTCTCAAACTTGCTGTTGACATCAAATGTTTCCTCTTTGTGGATCAAAGTATGTCCTCCGTCAGCATTGGGGTGCAGTGCGGTGTAGATACTCAACTGGAAACACACAGATACATTTTTACAGTTTTACAGTGTTCTACCGGAAACTGGAGTCAAAACAAAGCAATGAAACCATCGTTCCCACCACCTTACTGACCTGCAGTTTGGGGTTCCCTGCTATGAATGCTGTGATACAGTTGTCCGCTTTGGGGTTGTCGCAGGGTTTAGTGTACACTATGCCATACATCACCCAGCATGTGTGGAGCACGTACACCACAAACACCCCCACAATCAGGGAAGTGAAAGATGTTTTCAGGAACATGGTGATACTCTCTTTGTCTCCCTCGACTAGCTGAGGAGCAAGGCCATAAGTCTGCAAATGAAAAGTAGTTAGTGTGTAGAATGATGCTAATCCAAAAATCCTTGCTGCCATTATTATATGGTGGTTTGCTGGCAGAGACCTCTCCCCTTAACTCTGGCTAATGAACAGCTTGTCATGTGGGAAAATAAATCAAACTACTGGTCAAAGTTTATATAATTGGACTTTTAAGTATCCTTTTTTTAACACTGTACACGCTGCTTTGTTATTATTATTATTATTATTATTATTATTATTATTATTATTACCTCCTTATATCTGTTTTAGTATTTACACAGATATAATAATGCAGCTTGCGTCTGATTCACGACAATTACATTTCCCCAAGGGGGTATCTTCTTCCTTCCTCTTTCTATCTAGTCTGCAGACACCTGTGCAGTACACTTATGTGTGACAGTTGAAGTTATTATTTCAAAACCCAAGGCATCTACATCCGCTACTATTTCATGCCTTTCTCATGATTTTGCAGTCTGGCTAAAAGGATGCTCCCACTCAGCCACAAAAGCCTGAGAGGTTGATCACTGATAGGGTGACAGTGCCTGAGCCGCAGTTAAAGTCATTACATTTTATCCAAAAATGGTTGGATGGCACCGAGAGCCGGGCTCTATGTAGGCCATACAAGTTCTTCCACTTTTCTCTTTATTGATCTGGCTTTGTTCATGGGGGCAATGTGTAGAACATGTTAAACAAGGAAATGAGCTTCCCCCAACTGAAAATATGTATACAGTGTTCCTGTTAAAAATGTTTGATAACGTGCCTCCATGCTTTTTTTTTTACCTTCTGATGTAATTGTATTTCTAAGAACTTGCTCATTTAGCATGTGTCATATTACACTTTAAAAAGGCCTCACATTTACGTAAAACATGTTAGGTGATAAGAGTATAGGCCTGACTGACAGAAAAGAGAGACAAATCCAGAGAATGGAATTTGCAGCTGTTATTTTGAGGTATTGTAAACACTGGGAGCGGTTAAGGCTGGAGTTTACAGTTAATAACCACATATATGTGTTGGTGGTAGTAACTTACCATAATTTGAGTGATGTAAAGCATGCTAGATGCGATCTTAAAGACTTTAATTTACTCAAACTCAGACCGCTGTTCAGTCCATATTGTTGCTTTGATACTGTTATGCTAGTCACAATCAAATAGTGTGTGTTTTGTGATGTAGGCTATTTCAACAAATCTTAGCGTCCAAATTACCTATGTTTTATACTTGTGTTTCTCTCATGTGTTATGGCGTTTACTCGCAAGTAAAAATCATACGTAAATTAAACCTACCGGTGTTCAATTTGTCAGGCTGTCAGTGATAGGACTCTCTCCGTCCATTCACGTTACCGAAGCTGCCGTGTAGTTAGACGCGAAGACATCGTTTCTTTATCCCCGTCCACCGATTTTGGAAGTAACACATCTGTTGTCTACTCGGTTGGCCTCTCCATTCAGGAGAGAAACAGGTCTGCCCCAAAAACTGTTAGCTGAAAGCGTGAGGTGGATCTAAATTTCCGCCATTCGCTTCCTGGTTGGTTTCTTGGACGGGAATTGGGGAATGATAACGCGAGACTTCAAATTCACCGAGATGACACTACGGCTTTTATAATGTTCATATAATGTTGTTAAACTATACTTTTCAGTGCAAACACGTTGCGTATTTTACATTGTGACAATAGACCGGACACATATAAATCGCTATTAAAGATAAGATACAATGAACAAAATATCGAGAAATTGCTCAAAAGTTAAAACATTGCAATACAAAAAAGAGTATTAAACGAACAGTATATCTAATAGAATAACCATACAAGTAAGACCACGAAGTAGTAATACGTGGCCACGGATTAGTAATTCATGGCCACAAATTAAAAAAATTCTCACCGATGTCACCAGAGGGGCTCCGTAGGCCTACCGTACGGCTGGCCACCCAATCTGTTTTTCAGCACAATTGATACACTCATCCAGTGGCGGTTCTACATGGAATTACACCCCAGGCGAGATCCCCTCCCCTTAATTCGCTCAAGTCTGAAGTATTGTTAAGTAGGGTTAATGGAGAATGCATTGAGCTTTGTGACTAATTAATGATTGCTCTTTTTTTCCTCATTTTCGTCTGATTTATTGGTGGACCATTTTGTCGTTCTTTGTTAAAGCAACGGGTCGCAATGCATATATGCCCATGATTTACTTAATATAAGGCTTGTCGCTTTTTTGTGTGTCAAAACTGACTGCCGCGACCCGGATTCGAACCGGGGTTGCTACGGCCACAACGCTAGTACTAACCACAATACGATTACCGCTGGCCATCCATTCTGCCCTTCAAACGGGTCCAAGTGATATTCCATTCCTCCGAAACCAGGTGATTCAAAATTGAAAGGACGTATTTAACTTTTCCAAATAGTTGTCTTAACATGGAGAGACTCACATACATTTTAAAATCTCTCTTAAAAAGAAAAAAACTCAACATCAGTCATACAAGCAGATTTAGTTTAATTAGACCTTCCTGTCATGACTGCCTCCTACAGTAAGGCAAGGCAAAGTTATATGCGGCACTTTTTCCCAGCTTCCTTCGAGATTGTTTGGAACGGTTTAACACCAAACCTCCCTTTAACTCACTTCAACCAGTTACTCCATTACAATTCATGACAAATATTGTACTATTTCCTCCACGTAATACATTTAAATTGTCTTTATCTTTAGTTACTTGAGTTTCAGGACAATAATACAAAATATCAAATAAAAAAATCATATATTTGAATACTTTTATGTAAACATCATGATCCCATATTGAGAAATATCTAATATTATATTGTAGTATTTCTACACAGTAGTAGTAGAGTAAACAGATGAGTAATTCTTACAACACAGTTTTAACCGCAAGATTGATAATCTTGTCGCTTCTAATGGATGGTTGTTGTGACCCTGAGGGTAAAATTACTCAAATCAAAATTTCTCTCATAACGTGACAGATAAAATAATGCCCATGGGGATTTTCTCACTATAACAGTTTCTTAGTATGCGAAGCGGCCCAAATCCACAACAGTCACACTGACATTTCTTCAGTAATGTTTAACCACTGTTTGTCCCTGAAGACATCCTTACCTACTTGAATCACTGTGCTGACGGAGGTTATGCTCCCGTGCCTCTGCGAGTTCAGGCCAGTGTTACTAACCTCCATCTTAATGAAGTCCTTGTATCTTTTCTTATCTCTCATGTTTTACAGCCTTACTCCTCGACCTGCTTCGGCTGGCCTGCCCTTCAGGGTGAAGTGTCTGCTGTGTCAACATGGTCCTATAATTTTTCCAAAGAACTCCTGTAACCTCCGTGACTCTGTCATCACACACACTATATATATATAGAATATACGCATTAGCTATAAATTCAGCAACATCATCTGGAAGTGGTCTGTGGGCAAATTTCCCAGCACAACATCTCTTCATAAATCTGCTGCTGGATATTATTAGGCTTCCTGTATCTACCGTGGCACCTGTCTGTGCTGTTCTACTGAGAGAGAAGTGGTCTCTATCCACGACTTCTCTCCATGTACACAGATGACTCCTCATCTCTTGCTTCCTGTCTGTCAGATGGTCTTAAACCCTTATGGGCGTTGTCAACTCTGATGAAAAGGTCTGTCTTATGACAGGAGCTGAAAATACATCAAAACCTGAAGTTTCCATTTACAAGAAAAATAGCATAAAAAAACACAGACATTTTGTATGACAATTTATCTCAATACCCTTCAATCCACTTTAAAAAAATGTTTGGATGTATTTATATTTTTTTTTGTTGAAAAAATCTAATATTTAGTGTGTCGCTAGTTTAGAGTTTTATTTGAAGAACTGAATCCATCATTGTAGTGATTGAATCACAAACCAAAAAGAGAAAGTGGGATCTGCATTACAATCAAGCCTCACTGAGTAATGAAACACTCAGTCAGTGTTTCTGAGCCTTTGGGCGGAACCACCCGTCATGAACATTACAAAAAAAGAGAAATGCAAAGAAAAAAATGGCATCACTTTAGATCACGACCAAGAGAAGGGCAAGACTTTCCCCTGATGTATTCTACACCCATTCACTTGTCAGATGTGATTAAAAGGCTTCAGCCTATCCCATACCAGTGATGTACTCTTTCCCTTCAGGAAACCTTAGTCACATACATTAGCTAAATTGCTGAAATTTTGTGAGCCAACGAGCATGGGGAGCTCCTCGGGCAGGATCTTCTACATCCCTCAGCCCCAGTTTGAGACTAAAGTTGAACAGACTTTCTGCTCTCAGGGCCTCCCTCTGAAACACTCAGTGAATGTCACACTGCAGATTCAGTGTTGTTCAAGTCACTTCTATTCTTACTTTTATCCATAAAATCAACATCTGTTAATGTCACTCTTTGCTTTTATGCTCATCGTTTCTCTTAAAAACAGCAAGTAATTACATTTTTTGTATTCATGTTGTACTCTACTACAATTCAGATGGAAATATTGAACTTCATATTTGCTTGACAGCTGTAGATTTGGCTCAGCTCTTTCCCAGAGGATTGGATGTTTGTGATTACCCACACAAACATTAGTAATGATAATCCTAGGATACTATGGGAAGTATGATAGGGAGAATTCTGCTGCATAATGCACTTTGAGACCTTAAGGACAATTCTGATAATATCTTTTAGTTTTTACAATTTTGAGTCTTTTCTTCCTGTATTTAAAGATGCATCTAATTGTGTGTGTTTTTGTGTTTGTTATGATATGTTTTTACTTAGATCATGACGAGGCAAAATCTCATTGGTTCAATAATATAATAATAGGCTTGAGTTTTGGCAAGAAAGTGCAAGAAACCAATCTTACGTTTCCTTGAGCATAACAACACTGACTCAATGATCTCAAGCTGACATCTGACCTTTAAACATCCATTCAATACAGAGTCTCAGTGTCTTTTTCTGTCATAATTTTGACCTAAGTTAGTTTTAAGTTACAATTTTAAATATTGGAATATAAAGTATGTTCTCATAATAACCTTGGTGGTTGCAGTTATACATTTCACCACTGAGTAGCGCAACAGCTCCACCTACAAGGATCCGATTAAATTCAGTCTTTGACCATTGTAAGGCTGTAGGAGTCTCCTTCTTTTCTCAATTTCTGTCTGTCGGTCTGCGTCCTTCCTCGATTCTCTGCGATGATCCATAATCACCACTCTGTGTGTCTCCATCAACATCCATCACTCTTTATGGAGTTTCACAGTCAGGGGCACAGAGGAGAGAAATCGAGAGCGAGCAAAACAGACAGCCTTCCAGTCAGGGGCAGAGAGAAGGCTACTCAGCACTCTATTGCCAAATGACCTCCCAGATAGAGAGAATGTGTCCCTGTCCACACATTTTCAATTGCCAGTCTCGGAGTATTAACCCAGCAACTTTTGCTCTCCTCTCGAGAGATCCCCAGAGACCTGCTCTCTTTATTTGAATAAATTGCCTTTTCATATCACCTTTCTGTTCTTTGTCACACCATTGCCATACTTAGCTATTTAATCTAGATGTTCACAAAAATGAAACGAGACGGGCGTTATTATACTTAGAATTGAAGAAAATGTAGCATGTAACGTACAATTTTGAAAGATTTGTTTAAATAAATGACTATTAATATTAATTTATATTGAAAAAATGTCTGGTGGAGTGGCCAGGGCTGAGCTCAGCTGTGAGTAACTAATGGCAGAAAAATAAATAAATAAATAATATAGCTGCAAGCAGCGATGAGGGGGCCAAGCAGTCCAGAAGGCCAGATTGCCATGGCAAGTTGATGTTATCATGTCAAGGGCATGGCCATAAGCACTCACAGCAAGTTTCATGTCAACTGATCAGAGATTGGATGAAAAATGATTTGACTTCCTGTCTTGGCGGCTTTGGTGTTGAATTTCATAGGCTGTGACTGACAAACGCTTACGAAAATATAAAAGCAAATGTGGTGTAAATTGGACAAAAATTGTGGCCTGTGGAAAAATGTTAAGCCTTTCAATTAAATCCAATATGGCGGCCGCATCAATTAGGCTGACATGAAAAGTTGCCATGTGTCGGCCTTAAGACCTCCCACAGTATAAACAGACATATGATTTTTTGTTTTAAGGCAAACATATTAAGAGTTATCAGGCAGAACATATTTGTGCTTATTGCAGCGCCTCCAAGTGGTCAAATGATGCACAAATGTTTGGAGTTACCAAGAACTGGGTGACCAGTTCATGTACCAAGTTTGGTTTTGATACATCAATGCGCTGCTGAGAGATGTGCACACTTCCTGTTTGGCGGTCTGAAGATCATCTGTGCCAATTTTCATAAACGTTGTACAAAATTTCTGTCCTGGGAAAACTGTTAAAAGTTTTTGTCAAAATTGTATATAGCGCAAAATCCACTAAGGCGGAAATTGACGTCATAGGGTGCATTGAACTTGTCTGGATCCAATGCATCCAACAGTACCTCATTTTTGAAAATCAGGTTCAAAAGTTAGGTGTGTTAAATGCAACTCCAAATTTGCCCCATTGGTGGGGCTAGAGCGTCCGAAGCACTGACATGAAACTTGGTGAAAAGCATCATGGGACCGTCCCCAATCAGTGAGCCAAAATTCATAACTTTTTACCATACGGTTCTAGGGGCTGGCTAGCCAGAAGAAGAAGAAGAAGAAGAAGAAGAAGAAGAAGAAGAAGAAGAAGAAGAAGAAGAAGAAGAAGAAGAGTCCGAAAATAACAAAACATTCCATTAAAATCATCAGTTTTTCATGAATAAATAAATAAATATTATTTAGAAGGGGAATAATAAGAAAAGGGTAGAAACACTCAGGTTGCCTTGCAGCTTTGCTGCTTGGCCCCCAAAAAGTTAAATATGCTACAGACTTCAGACAAAACTGAAAATCACAGTTTTTGGAAGTTCTATTTTTGTATGTAGCACTCAACTGGAAAGACCCTATAGGTGCCTTACTGCTGCAGCACTTTGATTAAAGCGAAGGTGGTGGAGCAAAGGTTAGTCACAGCAGCAGGGGAGCACTGGCCCTCTGGATGTAGGAGTGACTTCTTCCATTCTTCCGATGAACTCTATCATAGGTGCAGAGAGACTGCTTCAATGAACAATGTCAAGAAAGTGTGCAACAAAACCTGTGAGAAGTTTCGGAAAATATAAATGGTGGCACTAAAGTGTTTCTGGCTTCATGTATCTTGTATCTCAAGTAGTGTCATTAGTCATTAAAACCCCAACTAAAATCCAACCATTCCTTTGAATATTTTCAAAGATGGGCAACATCTTCTAATCTATCCACATTATGACTTAAGAAAGTAAGGAAAATTATTATTCTTGCAAATGTATTTTCCAAGGACTTCATTATTCTTTGGGTGGGGCTTACAGAGCCTTCCTACAAGATGCAGAGAGTCCTGCCAAGTGTACAGGCGCCTTACAGAATCTCTCTGGGACACGTACACTGTAGAGATAAGGCTGAAAATCATTAGAGTGGCTCTTTAGGCGAGAGAGCCAGCATCAGTCAAGCTGTCCGGTGCCAAACATCCAAGATTCTGGTTGTAGGCTACTGAGCAGCGTCTCTCAGCTGTGAGCCAGTTTAACTTTGTGAGTTAGATGCAGGGCGGGGTGTTGCTGAAGAAGAGCGAGCGTGTTCACTCAACCTTTTCTGGGTCAATAACACTAAAAAAGCCAGCAGTCTCCCTCCTCTCATCTCAATCAAAGCTATTGCGTTGGTAATTTAGAGCGGGCGTTAAGGGGAAAATAACTTGCCTCATTTAAATGCTAATTTGTCTTCAGCTGAAGATTCAGTACAATGGCAACAGGTTGGCAGAATATGGAATATATTGTCTGAGAGCCCATAGATCAGACACAAAGACAGTTTCCCCTCCACGTTTCCCCATAAAAGTCTTTTATTCCTCCATGCATCTTTTGTGGTCCAGCAGTGCTGCATAAATACACAGGAGCCAGTGGTCCGCACTACTGCCGTGACTGAAAACCATTACTGATTCTTCTTCATACCTCCTAACCCACAGCTTCTGTAGGCTGCATGATGGTCATACATGTTATGACCATCATGCCATAGCAAAGGGATTTTTTTGCAGTTATTAGAAGGTGCATATTTATACACACATCAATTGTAGGTGAAGAAATATTGGAAAATACCACTGATGAAAAGACTGACACATGCACTGTTCCAAACCACACGTTTATTTCCACCGATTGAAAATAAAAAACAAACACTATATAGATGTAGCCTATAGTGTGTGAACAGAAAAATGTGATGCATCTGTGTGGAGATTTTCAGGTATATTGCATTTTAGTATTTTATTGTCATTGACAATTTTTTCATTGAGTTTTAGATTGTGTTTTATATATATTTTATCTATTCTAAAGAATGTTGTGTCTGTTACTATTTGGAGTTACCGTTGCTTTTATCTTCCCCCCTTTTTCTCTCCCACCTTTCTGTCTGCCTCGTTCCTTCCTTTTCTAACACAGGTGTGGAAGGCCTCCTTCTGCTTTTCCATCTCTTTCTTTCCCCCATGATTAAAACTTATCCCCTAAAACACACAAGGATTTCTCTTGAATGCTGCCACTCAGTCTCCCATGCTCTTTCTTTTTAATACTCCCATCCCTCTCTCTTTGCCCCGCTTTTTCACCGTCTATCTGAATCTTTAACCTTTCAATCTGTCTCTCCATGTCAGCCTCCGTCTCTGTCACTATTCCTCTCTCTCTGTCACTCGCCGTCTGCCTGTCTCGCTCCATCTTTTTCTTTCTCTCCGTCGGTCTGCAGCCACCCTCGCGCTGACTCTTTGTGATTGAGCGAGTCGCGAAGTTAGTTGGATACCCTTCTACTGTCCTTCAGGGTTACCCCACCCACACACACACACACACACACACACACACACACACACACACACACACACACACACACACACACACACACACACACACACACACACACACACACACACACACACACACACACACACACACACACACTGACCTCTCCACATCACTGGCTCTTAGAGGCCCTTAACACTCTTTTTTTATTTGACATGCATGGCTTAATGTATGGCGAACATCTATTATGACAAATTACCTTTTGTGTGTGTGTGTGTGTGTGTGTGTGTGTGTGTGTGTGTGTGTGTGTGTGTGTGTGTGTGGGTGGGTGTGTGTGTGTGCAGGTGTGTGCTTGAATCTTTGCATGAATATGTGTGTGTGTGTGTGTGTGTGTTAGAATGTACTTATGTGTATGTGTGTGTCTTGCTCGTTGAAATTGCAGACCGTATGAATTTCGATTATGCAGAGCTGACAAGGAAATGGCCTAGTTTTTAATTGGCGGGGATTCACATGCAACACAAGGTCATTGGCCGATAATATGTCAATTATCTGTCGCACAGTTGAGAGAGAGAGAGCTGAGAGTGAGAGACTGATAGAAAGGAGGAGAGTATAGGAAAGCAGAGGATGGACATAGATAGCCCCATTTGACTTGTCAGTTATCTATCCCAGTGGTGATCTGAGACCCCACATCACACACACACAGATACACACACATTGGGCAGAGTCAGCTCCAGGCACGACAGCAGGAACTATTCAAAGCACCAGTCGACTCTCTTTTTATGCCCTCCATCCACTCTCAATTTTGTCCACATGCACTCCCAGGTTAAGGCTCATGTTTAATATGATGATGTCTGATCTGGGTTTTAATTTCAAGGTTAACTTGTGATGTAGCTTCAATTATCTTTAACCAAAATAACTACACAATTAAAAAAACTTCCTCAACATTTCCAATTGCCTATTTTAGTATTTCTTTATCCATAATTTATTTCTAAAGAACAATTTAGTTTGTACGTTGCCACAAATGTTGCCCATGAAAGAATGTACATCCTTGTGGACAGTTTTGTTCAAATGAAATAGCGTTAGGGATAATAGAAGACATCTGTAGTGGACCATCCAAACAAAAACAATGATATTCGACTTTTTTGTTCTTCTTCTTAGCCATGCTTGTGTTTACCTCAAAGCTGAAGCCTGCAACAATGCTGTGGCTAGTAGGACAGTCGATCATACCTTCATATCTTACATTTTATCTATGCTTTTCACTTTGTTTGACATTCAGGTCAAATGTCCACAAGAGATGAGAGGAAATGCAGATTTGAAGAGGGTTTCGTCTGTGTCTCCATTGCCACATTGCCTGATCTTCTCTCCTCAATCAGAAAATGTCGATATATAAGGAGGCCAACTGACTCTACATTTGATAAAAATTCTAACATGTTTGGCCTTATTTCTTTTAGCTTTTAAGTAGATAGAAGAGGCACTTAACAGTAGGTGGGGGCAAAACATCAATGCTGCACATTCACTGTCAGAAATAAATGAAGACATAAAACTGGGTCGCACCATACTGTAAATCTGTGCCATCTCAAACTGAGAGAATTAACTAAACAGGAAATTGGTATGTGCTTTCTGGTAAAATATTAAAGTATATCCCTTGATGAATCATATATAAAGGATATGGTTATTTTAAGCATTTAGAAGATAGAGGAACTGCAGTTAGGATAGAGATTGAGCATGAAAGAAAGAAGTAAATAAACTTTCTAATCAGAAAAGTTAACTTTTTTGCATTCAAAATGTGGATCATAAACAAACATTTACTTCTCTCCCTCTTTACCTTCTGTATTTCTTTCTCTTTATTGTTCAGTGCTGCTCTTTCGCCCTGCTGAGCTTTCACTCAGATGTGACTTCAACACTTTCACAGATCGCTGGCCTCCATACTGTGTCTATGAGTTTAAAGCTTTCGATTGTTTCTCTCTTCATATCTCCTCCTTTTCTCCTCTTCACTTCTACCCCCCTTACCCCCTTTCTCCCCTCTCATCCTAAGCCTGGCTTCCCTTCTGTGTCTTTTTCCTCTTCTCACCTTGTTTTTCCACATCTCACCCTGCTGTTTCTCCTAGCTCATCTTTTCTTCTATCCCCCTCTTTTCCTCTCCTCTTTTAATCTTTTCATCTCATCATGTGTGTCAATTTGGATGAAGTGGCTCTGGTCTCCGTGGCGATGCCAAGACATGTGGATCATGGAGGGAAGGCGCGATGGAGGTCCGAAGGGACAGATGCACCGAGCGAGAGATAGTGGAGGAGAGACGGAGAGACATCTGATGTTCCCTCGCAGGAGCAGCCATGAGTGTAGTTACAATCTGTAAACACACACACATTCACACACACAGTTCGGGAAATAAACACTGGGGAAATCTGTGCCCTCTCAAACAGAGAGAATTAACACAACAGGAAATTGGTTTTTGCTTTCTGTGCAAATATGACAGTATATCCCTTGATGAATGATATATAAATGATATGTGTAATTTATTTATCCACAAAAGAAGCTGGAGGGATGATGATTGGATGGTGAATGAGTGAGGGAGAAACAAGTTAAGAAACTTGAGTTCTTAAAAGAATACTTTGACAGTTTGAGAAATACGCTTGTTTGACTCCAGCGTAGATTACAAGATAAATTCATTTTTGTTTTTTAAATGTGAAGCTACAGTTGGAAGACGGTTAGCTTAGCAGTGCAAAAAGACTGGAAACAGCTATCCTGATGTGGATTTCTAACGCAGAAGCGTGACAAATGGAGGTCCATCATTTTCGCCCTCCAAACAATCCTTTAAGGTGTGGGGCCATCCACAAACAAACTCTCTGTGTGTGTGTGTGTGTGTGTGTGTGTGTGTGTGTGTGTGTGTGTAGCGTTGGGAGGTAGACAAAATATGCTTTTAAATTAGATTTGAGAAGCCAAAGTTGGGCTGAGAAGTCTTTTTTAAAATCTGATTGGAATTGTATTTCAAAACACCGTGTGGTTTGCACTTCATGAAGTTTTTGCTTTCCACACAAAAAATCGATGTAAATAAAATTTGCAAAAAAATAATTTGCACTGGCAGTCTGAACTAGGCCTGGTTGTAAGTTAAAATCAAAACAAAAAACTGTAGTACTGTGATAATGGCAATTCGCTGTTTGACAGTAATGTTGTCTGAACTATTTATTCTGGCTGGGAAAAGTAACTTTCTAAAACCTCTGCCAAAAAAATGCATATATAATGGGTTAATAGTGAGCTTGAGAGATGGTGGTATGTGGATGTTGTTGCCATTCAAATAAGGCTTCTGATTGAAGCTTTACGTTTAGCATACATAAAAAAGAGTATTGATCTTCTCTTCTCACTCCCCATCAGAGACAGAATGAAGGTGGAAATATTTATTTAAAGTCTAAGGAAATGATTTGAATCACATCCAACACATGCACACACATACAGTTCGTGTAAAAAACACACACACATTTTTCCCCTTCCCGTTCCTAATTCTTTAACAGACTGTTCAGGCAACCATGCCGACCGCAAGATCAAACACCATGGCAACAAGTGGCTTCTGTGATCACCGCGGATACGGTGAGACAGCTGACCACTTTGTAGTGTCCGTTTCCAAGTACTGTTGTGTGTCCGTGTGTGTGCGTTTGTCTGAGCATACTTACCAAGTTCATTTGGTATTACATGGCACTGAGGAGTGTGTGTGCCTATTATTGTGTTTTCTTGTGTGTGATACCTGTCTGTGTGTGTTTATGTTGGATTGTGTAAGAGTGTGTGTGCATGTTTTTTTTGGTGGGTTCACATGTGAGTCTGTTTCCGACTGAGTGTCTCCCCGGGCTCTTCTCTGATGGACCACTACTGGATGTTGTGGAGATGAAAGGGATGCAGGGAACTCATCTCACGCTATGAATCCTGGGTAAGTAGCGTGTGATGTGAGTACATTCTCATCACTCAGTGAAAGAAGGCTTTCATCCCTTATCCGTTCCTTCTATCAATATCCTCTTGTTCTGTCTACACTCTTCGTCCTTGCCCCCCATTTCTTTCTTCTGTACCTCATCTTCAGTTTCTTCTTTCTTCCATTGTTGTATTATTTTGTATTACTTGCCCTCATTTCATATCCAATTCCTCTCTTTTTCTTTAGCTCTGCCGTCCTCTACTATCCTTTCACTCAACTTCTGTAAACTCTTCCTTTATTTCATTCACTTAACTTTCTTTTTCTTGTCTTTCGTTATCTTCTCTCTTTTCCCCTTGCTTTCCCTTGTACCTCATTAATCTCAGTTCTTTTTTTAATTTATACTCAATTCCAGTAAACTTTTTCTCACATTCTCTCAATCACATTGTTTCTTTCTTTGAATTTCCCTATTTTTTACACTTTTCTCCTTTTGTTTTTCCTCATCTGTCTTTTTCTTTTCCGCACATCTTTTCTTCTTCTCATCGCCTTCATCTCCATCCCCTTTGCTCTCCCCCCCTTAACTGTTCCAAATCCTTTAATTTCCTCTCTCCTCGTATCACCTTTACTTTAGTTTCTAAATGTATCCCATCTTCTCTCTCATATTTATTCCCTCTTATCAATATACAGTATTAGAACTTGTATTATTTTCTTTTTTTCGTTTAATTTTCTCCCCTCTTCCTTCTTTTTTTTCTCCTGCTTTTTTTCTTTTCTTCCACCTCACTCTTCAGCATTTTCCTCTTTTCCTCTCCTGTGAACATAAAATGATCAAAGTGCCCATTCTGGCCATGACAGTTCAATTTTGCCAGGGCACACACACACTCTTGCACGTACCTATCAAAGGGTGTACATGCGGTTAGTAAGCCTATGTGTCTAGATGGCAGATTTTGTATGCTTCTGCTTGAACAAGTTGGATAAGTCAAGTTTCAAATACTCATCTTATGATTATTCTTGTATTCTGAGTTTGACCTTGTGTTACCTCAAACTTTTAGATGTTATGGACAAAACGGAGATGAAAACTATCTTTACAGAATGGCCAAAAACTTTTTGCCTTAATTCCCTTTTTCAGACCCTGTTGTGAAGTGCCGCTGGGCAAGACAATACAACCGGTGCAGCTGTTAGTGTAATATAAAGCTCAAGGAGCAGATCTCAGGGTACAGACAAAACACATCATATGGTTTCAGTTGTGAAAGTTTGTAGTATTTGGTACAACACAGTTGAAAAGAGCACAGCAAATGTTAAATAAACACTACAGCGTTTACAAACTTTAAGCAACAAAAAAATATTTTACTGAAGTATTTGCATTAAAATATAGTTCAAAGTAGTCAATATGCATAATTGCCCATTTCTGAATACATTAAATCACTAAATTATTAGTTAACAACAGCCAGTTAAGGCGAGGCTTGTTTAAATTACTTATACTGCCATAATAATAATAATAATAATAATAATAATAATAATAATAATAATAATAATAATAATAATAATAATAATAATAATACATAGTTGTTTGGATTAAAGGAATCCCGTTTACATTTTTTGTACAACATGCATTGTATTTGTATTGAGTTGTTGTTTTGTTTTGTCTTGTGTCATTTGTTCTTAGAAACTGGTGAATTAAAGTGATTGCAATGTGTGGAGTAGTAGGCTATATGTGTGTAACTTTGAACCTGGAATTAAACTGGTTATTCATTAAGAACATTTACTAAAGTAAACAAACAAAATAAATAGGAAGACAGGATTGACACTCCTACCTGTCCTTCCTACCATGGTGGAAAGCCAACAACTTACTGTTGGAGCACTGCAAGGACTACACATGTGAAAAACACAAACCAAAATACAAGTTAAATGAAAGCAACTATGTAAAATCAACCCTATAACAGTGGGCCAAGATAGACTCAATTAAATACTTTAAAATACAGTGCTCTGCCTGGAAATTAAATAGAGCACTGCTTGAGGTTACCATTGATACTGTGCTCTTAAATTAATACTATACTGCTGCTCCAGCTGACATATATTACACTATACATGCCTTCAACCTATGATGAGTCTACAATAGAAGTTATAGCAGAACCATTACATCATTAACAAATTACAATACCTGAGTGTGCTTGCAGCATTACATTACCCAAACAATAAAAATGCAACATAAAACGAATATATAATATATTAGCAGTGGCGGCTGGTGGAGTTTTCTACAAAAAAAGCATGCATACATGTACTAAGGTATCAAACGAGTGTATTTACATAAATGAAAACAACAAAAACAACATTATAGATAGAAAGAAGTGCAAAGAGAAACAAGTGCGATATATAGAGTATGTACAGTATATGCAGTTAAGAGTGATTATGTAAAGATAAGGGCAGTATAAAGAGGTGGGAATAATTGGCATAGTATAAACAGATGTAGTATGAACAAATATACAGATGTGCTATATTACTATACAGATGGCCAATATACATATATAATAAATATCTATCAATCTATCTATCTCTACATCTCTCTCTCTCTCTATCTCTAGATATATCTCTATATCTATATATTTAAATAATATATATCATATATAACATGGACAATACACATACTTTATGACAGAAGGCTGTGACGTCAGCCCCGCCGCCAAATCCAGCTGCATTCAGCTCGGGGCGCAGGAGAGGTGCGCCCCAACATCGTCCTATCTCTTGTATTGAAGAGGAGCTACTGCGCATGTACAACTTTTAACGAGAGTCTATGGGCAAAGATTCCTGCGCCCCAGGGCGGAAATACGTCACCAATCAGACAATGTCAACGAACGAAACAACTTTACTCATCATTAACTATGAAATATTTATCTTGCACATCTGAAAAAAAAACAAACATATATTTTATTATTTCATTTTAATTTAATTTTTTTTATGTCTTATTCAAGGAAATGTGGGGAGAGGTGAGTGGTGGGGCGGCGCCCTAGCGCCTCTATTGGCCAGCCGCCACTGTATAATAGATTATTTAAAATCACCGGTTTAGCTAACCAGAGCCACAAGTGCGGCTAAAGTGCATAAGGAGCCCACTGAGGGAGCAATCAAAGCACCGGCAGGCTGCAGACCTGCTGCCCACAGCCTTCGAATTATGAGCTAATTAATGCTCCCTGCATGGGTCCTGGCCTCCCCCTGCTACACGAAACCAGGTGAACACGCTATCTCTTGATAATTCATTAGCTGGACTTAACTAGCTAGTAGAAATAGCGTGCAAATGGGCTCTAGAAAAAACTAACCGAAGCAAATGAAACCAAAGAAAGTTAGCAACAGAAACAACCTGAAAGTTTGGTGATAGCATAACACTACCCTGCTTCTGCAAGACTATTTAACGGATGTTAGCAGAGCATGGAAGGTGGATATGCTACGGGGACTTCGGCGTCTGAGGGTAGACACTTCGGAGGCCTAGCTACTCTGAAAGTGGACCTAAACCCAGAAAGAAAAGCTGGAATAAACAACATGGAGAATAGGAGTTGCACACTTGACCGAAGTATCACTGGAGTCATCAGTGGTGAATAAACCTGACATGATGTGTCAGTTGGATGTGCGACTAGACTACTTCTCCACCATTAAGTGTCCCGAAGGTCTTCCTCAAATTCTGGTAGGTGATACAAACAAACCCTAACATTTCTCTGATGGCTCCCAGCCCGCCTGTCTGTCTGTATGAATGATGCTAAGTAGGCTATGCAATATTGATGCGATATTACCTGTAATGGGTAAAGTTTAATGCAGCTCGTTTGCCTTTGTCACTGTGTGAGATCCAGACACTTAGCAGCAAAAGTGACAGGACCTGCAGGGCTTTGCAATGTGTGAAGTGTGATTGATAGCGTGTGTACAAGTCTGGTAGAATCTTAACCTTATGGATTGTTTTTTTGGTTTGCATTCTAGTGTGAAACTGGTTTAGCTTTATTTGTTGCATTTTCTTTGATAATCCAGGGTCCCTCCACAATAATCTTGCTCAAAATTAGGTGTTTAATAATTTTCTGTCCTATATTTTATGTGGTAAGTCAAAAATGATTTAGAGGTAGAGGACTTGGTGTCTATGGGTCAAGTAAGGTGTTGTGGCCTGTCTTACTTGGCTCCCTCCATTTTCTCCCCACATCTCACCTAATGCTGCTAATCAGTGGTCAGAATAAAAACAACACATTTCTGCTGATAGTGTATGAACCCTGCAAATAGTCTTATTTGTATTATATCTTAATAAAACTTGCCCTATATTTGAGATCTTATTGAACGTTTACATCTTATTTTACCCCTACATTGGTCATTTTCTTTGTTATAAAGTTTTCACATTAAGAAGGCAATGCTTTCTTCTATATCACACGTTTTGTTGTGAGCCTCTCGGTTCTACCTGAAAATACACTTGCACATCCATGTATCTGCTTATGTGTCTTGCCGGTTTTCCACACGTATTCGGTGTCCTTCCAATAGACATCTAACAAACTCTATTGGTATTAATATGCATGACCAGCCACAATCCAGCTCTCTACTCCGCAAGCACACACACATTTTCTGCAGGAAATGCAGGATGTGTTTTTCTTTTCTCATCTTCGTCCTCCTCTTTGACTGCACTCGTCTCTTTCTCATACCATCCCATCCCCGTCTTCCTCCTCTGTTCCTCTGCAACACTCTCTCAATACTGATATATGATGCAATGAAACAAAAAGCGACAAGTCAACTTTTTCCCCTTGTTTCTTCCCCTCAGCCCTGCCTCTCCCTCCTCTGTTTCTTGTCTTCTCCCTAGTCTTTAATTCTCTTTCTTTACTACCTCTTTTTCTTCCCCTCCTTCTCCTTTAGCTCTCTCTGTTGTCTGTCTCCCCCGCCTCCTTCTTTTCTTGCCCTTTTCCCCTCATCTCTCTTCTTGGTGCTCCTCCTTTCCCCTCTCAAGAGACCTCTTCTTTCCGTCGGTTTCATTAACAAGATTTATCTTCTCTAGTAATAACAGTACACACACACACACACACACACACACACACACACACACACACACACACACACACACACACACACACACACACACACACACACACACACACACACACACCACTGTACGCCAGTCACACCTTCCTGATGCTGCAGTACCACTTCTCTACCTGTCAGGGTCACTGTGGTACTGCCACGGAAAGAGAAAGGGAGTGGGTGAAAGAATGACTGAGACAGGAAAGGGTTATTAGTTGCATGTATGTGTGTGTTTTTCTATGGCATTGCAAACTGGCATCAGGATAACACCTTGATGCAATCACACAAACATAATTTGAAATGCACACCATCCACTCTGAATAAATGACATTCTGCGGGTAACCTCTTCCTTTTATTTTCCAATTAATTTGAGTTTGAATCCATAATACACACTCATACTGCCTTAATACCTTCCTGGAGGCCACAAGTCGGTCTGTGTTGGTTTGTATTGTGTGTGTGTAGATAAAAACCAGCTTATTCCCCGATATTCTCGTTGCGTGCAAGCACTTTAGATTCACAAACAGGCTTTATGATGGCAAATATTTGCACAGTTAGATGAGCTATATGAGGCGTAATGGAGGCACTTTTCCAAAGTTCAACTTTTATTTGTTTCCTGGTCTGTGAGCCCACAAGACTACAATCACCGATATCATAATCCCTCAAAAATAATAGGCCACACTGCTGACAATGCCTGATTGATGCTGGTTTCTCCTCAGAGCCAGCTACCTAGTTGACATTGACACTGTGATTGACAGAGAGGTTGACAGGGGGACAAAGGCAGAGTGACTGGCGTTCTTCACTGAAACGTTTGTGACAGACACAAAGACTTGGTTCGAGTCAGTGGATGTTATTTTCAAAATTACAATAAAATTTAATATTTTATTATTTCACTAAGTGTAAACTGAATAAAAGCCTTTCTATGATAAGGTTTAAAAAGGGAAAGAAGAAACTCAAAAGTGAATCAGAATCTGAATCCCTTTATTCGTCCCACAGAGGGGAAATTTAAAATTGCTACAGCAGCATCAGAGCCAAAGACAGCTTTACAAAAGAAAATATGCCATAAAGAAAACACACAATTTACAAAATACACATCCTGTAAGGAGATATAGCAGCCAGGTAGGTGTAACACATGTACCGTGTGTTATCTGTAGATAAAAACACCTTTCTTTGCCTCCAGATCGACTCTTCTCTTACCGTGTCACAGTAATGCAATGCACTCCTGCAGATTCCGGTAGTAGAAGTGCCGCCTTCTGGGAATTATAGTTTTTAAGAACTGAATACTTACAATACAAATGGAATCCATACTTGTTATAAAATACAAATTACATAAGATAAGAACTTTATTTCTCCCAAACAGGGATTTCTTTTTTGTTGCGGCAGCATAAAACAAAACGAGATGAGAAAAATATATTCAACCTAATTGTATGTATTTTTATAGTAATACGTTACAATTTCCTAGTGAATGGGGCTTGAACGATAACAGACCTTAGCCATAATTCATCTGTCCCATGGAAAAGTCTTCTTCTTTTTCTTCTCCAACTGTAACATAAAATGAAACAGCTCACTCAATGAAAAACATAAGTTTCTTTAATCTTCACTAACAATTTTACATTCAAACAAGCAATTCCACACTTCCTCCTGCATGCATCACACAATGGTAGACTGACAGATGGATCCCCCACGCTGAACACACTGTGGTCACAGCATAGTTTGGCTATTTATATGTATGTAAATAACATGTTGAATTGACTGGGGTTTCACAGTCTTAACACCATATCTGATGTTTATTTGTTTTGTTTCTACTTGTTTAACAGAATTGGTTGTACACTGTTGAACCAAAGCACTAGTTAATGTTTTTTTAGTTTTTGCTTCAATCAATCAAATATGTAAAAATACTTCTGGCGTGGCAGAGACTTTTCTTTTTCAACAGAAAATCCGGTAAACTATATGAAAATGATGATGATGGAGGAGTTATTCAGTATTCAGTTTCTAAATAGGCAAATGACTCGACTGAACCAGAATATCTTTTGTACTGCTAAAAGGTTAATGCAGTTGTAGTCCCTTATGCTACATAAGAAAAGGAAACAAGCAAAACCAATTTTTGGGGGGAAGTGTGGATGATGAGTTGTGGAGTCTCTAAGCCTGAGGAAAAAAGCTGCTTTGTAGTCCGGTAGTACGACTGCGGATAATTTGTATCACTCGCCAGATGGCAGCCTGGTGAACAGACTGCCATTGGTGGGTATTGAGACCTCATCTCACCAATATCACCAATGCTTCATAGATGGGTACCAGGGATATTTTGGGTAGCAGCAGAGCCCTCCTGTACTGGACTGTATTAATTCAGTGAGATATGCCTTCTCCTCCTTCTCCAAAATAAACAATCAGCTTGTTGTTGTTGACGTTGAGCGGTAGCTTGTATCCTGTACACTGCCATATTTCCTTTCTATATGTTGGAATTTAGCCAACGATGGTTGTGTAATCCGTCACCTTCCCAAGAGAGTTTTTCTCATGTCGTGGTTGTGCAGCCTGAACAGAAGGGGGCTGAGCATGTAGCCCTGGTGTGCTACAGTGCTCATCAGTAGAGGGAAGGAATTGTGACCACCAATCGGAAGTTACCAAGGATGCTGTTTGTGAAAAGGTCCATTATTTACATTGAAAATGCAGCACAAAAAACCAGGCTGCAGAGGGGAAACTCTCCAATGACGGTGAGATTGTAAAATGAAAGAACTGACACCAGTTTGCTGCAAAAGTTTAGTACATGTCCATGGATGTTATCAGGCCCAGCAACTTTACTCAGGTTCACTCCTATCAGAGATTTTCTCATCTGGCAACCTGGCGTCTCACGTGATGGGGGCACTTGTTGTTGTTGTTCAGGCCTCTGTCTAGTCTCACCTGAGGTCTCGACCAATTTGCTACCTTATTTTGGACAAATTAAGAAATGTAAATCTTTTTTAATTGAAATCAACTAGATTAATGCACCAGCGTTGCATAAAGAACTTGACTGTGCAAAATCTTATTTAGTCGGGGCCCGTGCTGCTCTAGTGAATTCCTCAGCCACACGCCCCGCCCCCTTACTTTTTATCTGTCACTGACTATTATCTAGTTGTGTGTGTGTGTGTGTGTGTGTGTGTGTGTGTGTGTGTGTGTGTGTGTGTGTGTGTGTGTGTGTGTGTGTGTGTGTGTGTGTGTGTGTGTGTGTGTGTGTGTGTGTGTGTGTGTGTGTGTGTGTGTGTGTGTGTGTGTGTGTGTGTGTGTGTGTGTGTGTGTGTGTGTGTGTGTGGAGCTGGTTGCTGTCAGACTATCCAGCTGTACCTGCGTCATCACAAACCGACGTCGCTTCAGGTGAAGCTCCGAGGAAAGGATGTCCCATTGCTCTTAAAACTAATTTCCTTGCTTCCTCTCTCTTTGCGTGGTTTCCTTGCATCTCTCCTTGCATCCATGGTGGGAGGGACTAATGCGCAAGGAAAAGAAGCAAGTGAAGGATGCAGGGATGCAAGTTAAGAGAAGTGAGAAGTAGCTAGTGTGTGAGTGAGACACACACATAGAGCTAGACAGACAGTCACACACATTTATACTTGCACAGTTGAAAGGCAGAGATAATGGCAGGCCCTAAAGAGGCGTATAAATGTTATTTGTCTTCGCCTCATGTGCGTTTTTATTTTTATGTGTTAGCCCATATATGTGTGCGTGTTCATGCTTTTGTGAGTTTCTTAAGTGTTTGTGATTGTGTGTTTGAGTGTGCAATGATGTGTGTCGTGTACTCAAGCCAGGAGTGTATTGTTGTCACCCCAGGCCCTCTAACATCATTTATATGGTTTCCACACTAATGCACACACACAACACGCATACACACGCGTCCTGTGTGTGTATGCGCACAAGCACAGGTGTGTGTCGGTTGATAAAGTTTATCAGCACAGGGCACGTTGCTGTCGGCAACCAGTGTTGTGAAGGGAAAAGGCCACGCAGACAAAGTGTGTTTGAGCCTGTGTGTGTGGTGTGTGTGTGTGGAGGATGATGGCAAACATAAGTACTGTTGATGACCCTCATCTCTGAAAGACACACACACACACACACACACACACACACACACACACACACACACACACACACACACACACACACACACACACACACACACACACACACACACACACACACACACACACACACACAGAGCAGTAGATTTAAAGACAAAAAGCTATTCGCATATTTAGTGATTTCTTTCAAAAACACCAATAACTAAAGTGATTAAAACGTATATTTTTAGTAATTATAGCAATTGAAGTAGATTAGCATTTGGAGGTTCTGTGCCGCGAATATACACCCACAATATACATTGATCCCAGTTATCCGTCCACGATACATTTCAAATAAACCCTAACCCTATGCTGGCAAAACAAATCCAATCATCTTGTTGCTGGTATCCACAGACTTTTCCACTGTATGATACAGCATGGCTTTACTGAACTGGAACTGTTCAAAAAAATGTGGATAGTACCTGTATCTGCCACCTGCTTTTAGTTTGAAAAAGAATCATCAGTTTCATTTAAAGAAGGTGGTTAGGCCCGCGCGGGATTTGACTTTGGCCCATGCAGTGCTGCTATAAGGATTAGTTAAGGATCTAGCCTACATTGAGGGCGTTCTATAGAACAATACAGAAAAGTGTGTGTTACCAAAAGCAGGTAAAGTTGAGCCAAGCCGTAACATGCAGTGAAAATGCGACCATACAGAGTCATTTTCAAATAACTAGAAGCTCAATTGTATTTTCTGCCACGCTACGGTTAAAATATGGTAAACCAACACTGGTATGCAATACAGACTGACCCTAGCATTTGACTTGTTATTTTGGCTTGTGTAGCCTGATGGGCAAGGAAATCCACAGTGGCTAAAACCTTTGGACTTACTTACTGGAAAATGTGAGTGAGCAACACTCTTTGCCCTCCCAACTGCCACTGAAGTGCCTCTGGGCCAGGCACTTGACCTTCAAGTGCTTTAGTTTCTCAGTGGCTTTAAGAGCACGAGTACACTGGGCAGCTCCCAGCTGAGAATCACAATAAACCCTGAAATTGCTCGCTCACTAAATGAGGAAATAATGTGTTTTTTTTCTGTGAACTGGCCTGGATTTTCTAGATATTCTGCATGCTTTAACCAGCCTAGTTAAACATTCATACCCTTTGTCCGTAGAGTCAAACGTGTCCCTCATGAATGTGGGATTTCAATGCAGTACTGTGTGAGTCAATCAGTCTTCTAAATGGCTTAGACTACTGAATGATTTGTTGTGCACATATATGGACAAGACTATTTTCTTTGGGCAACATCCAGGGAAACTCCCAACCAAGCCCTGGTAATGTTGTGAGATTAAACACTTTGTTTGGAAATCGGCAACAATGGGGAGATTAAAAGGAATATTTGGCACTTTAACAAAAGACACACCCAAACTACACCTGTAATCACGACTCAACACTGTTATACTCATCCCTCTCTCTTGCACCGTATATCAACCATACAACCATTCTGATAAATCAGCTAAAGGTGTTCTTAGTACAGAATGTGTTTGTTATGTACTTCAGTCTTCTTACGTTGTATATTAGACTCTTTAATCCAAAATAACATGCATACATTCCATACTGTGACAATCCCCATAGGAGCAATTGGCGGGGGGGAGTGTCTTGCCTCTGGACCAACGACATGCTGACTGCAGTGGGACTCGAACCTACTGTCCGAAGATCAGCGCTCTATCCCACTGCGCCACAGCCTCCCACAACATAGCAAACCATGGCTGAGTTTTATTTAATCGACAAGAACAAGGTTGTTTTTAAAAAAGAGTGCTTGGGTAACAAGAACAAGGTTCTTCGCCACCGCCTGAATAAAAAAGACATTTAGAGCCTTTTCCTCTTTGCAAACTCATCAAGTAGTGTTTGATTTTCTTCCATTTCAATTTCAGACAATATTCGCCTGTGATTTTTAACATTACAAAATACAAAATTCGAATTAAACACTACAAAAATGTTAATCATTATAAGAAAAACTGTTCAAATCAGCATTTACTTTCTCTACAATGTGACCATTTTGGATGTTTATTTTAGATCCAAATACAACGGGTACATATTTTGGATTTGGGGAAAAGGAGAACAACGATGATGGTTTTCATGGATTGTAAACTGAATATTTTTACTATATGTTGGACAGACAAAGAACTTGTCTCATCTTTGGTATTTTTCGCTTTTGTCTGTTATTGTAAAGCGCAAACTATGAGTGGATTTCTCTTTGGCTACCCTCCTATCTCACCTAGCTTGCTTTAAATAACATCTGGGGCACTTTGTAAGCTCAGTTGACACAATGCCTGACAGTCGGATCCCTTGAGTCACCTGATGAGTGATGGCACATAACAGCCCCATTTATTTTGACATGGCATAGGTAGAATGCATAATTTTATATGGAAGTCACAAGAGGACAAATTAATATACATTATGGTATGTAAAAACAATGTTTACATGCACCTATGTGATTCCTTTTTATCCAATTTTACGGATGTTGAATACCTAATAGAGAAGAGATTCATTATACAGGATGTTGTTAGGCGGCCAACTAGGGAGTGTCACGTGTCTGAGCATCCTTGAACACACCATGAAAGACAATTGATAAAGAGTCTCTGCTCTCAGCTGCAGTACTATGCAACGATAAAGTAAGTTTGATAAAAAATAAGGCTGATTAAATGTCGCTGTGATGGATTACCAATCTTAAGCAAGTTTCAAGTATCTACTGATCCATCTGCACTGCACACTGAAATGAACGCACTTGTGTTTTTTATTTCCTCAGACACAAAATCAGTAAAATGAATCTGACACACTGTCTTATAGAAAGCTGAGTATGATATGTCTCATGATGTTTATCAAATGTTATCCAGTCTGTTTGTCTCCACTGTCGAATACAGTGGACGCATCTTGGAGATTCCAGAAGTGAATATCTGCACTAGATGGCACTGTTGCCATATCTCACCTCACTCATGCAGACACACACAATCAAGCACATATTGGCAAACACAACGCAACCTAAGGCTCGAGAGAGGCACTTTCTGTCTGTCTCTCTGTCTTCCTCCCTCTCTGTCTCTCTCTTTGACGTACATGCATATTCTTTCTCTGTTGGCTCTCTCTATCTCTCGCTTCCACAGACTTACATTTCCTCTGTCTATTCTTCCACTGTAATGTATCGTTATTACAAAACCAGACACCCCATAATACTAAAACCCATTGTTACAGGAGCCAAGTGATGGAAAATGAAAAAGATTTACCGTAGGCATGTGGTATTGTGTAATTTGATGAAATTGCAAAACAGTATAGCTGCATGAGAGTCATCCAAAAAACTCTGCCTCACGTCCATACACTTGAATCAGTTACATTCACTCGCACCTAAAAGCTGCATGTTGCTGTAGTCGACTACTGTCAGCTGGAAGACTTTTTTTGGAAGAAGTGCTTTGCTGAAGAGCACTTCAGGTGAGTGGATTACCTCTCAGTCACCACTCCCACAGATTATTCTGCCTCTAGGGATTTAAAGTGTGGTCTGCCTGGTCACCAAATCACTTTCTTCTTTTTGAGGAGGCCGCCGCCGCCCGAAAGCTCAGATATGAACAATTTTGTGAATTCAAAATCCTCTTCACTGTGGCACTTCATTCAATGTCTGACAAGTGAATTGAACCACAACCCCCCAAATTAAGTCATTGGGAAGAAAACACCATCATATCTCCCTGGTTATCAAAACATCACACATGGATATAACGTAGAGCTGTACTCAACAGAGAAATGAAGGCATTGACTGTTGATTTAAAATGCTTAAAGTAACTTATGTTTGCACTACTACTGTCAAGTGACCCTTGTGATCATGCTGCTTAAGACTATCCCCTCTCAAAAGCAAAGGCTTGCGTAGCTTGTTGTAGCATCTCCACACCTCACAGGTGGGTGGTTGTGAGTGCAAATAGCCTCATTTTATCAATAAAGACTGGTTGCATCCTGTCTCCTTCCACCCAATATGTGATGCCATATCAGAAACAATCATATGGGTCGTTTTCAAAGGCGGTGAGCAGTACAAACAACAATTCAGCCTACAGAATGCCCATTAAATTGAATCAATGCCTCTTTATATCAGTTTCAGCAGAAACTGAACATTATAACCTTCATAAAGTGGGATTTATTTTCTGGCCTGTTGTATTAGTCTGCACTAGTCTTAGCCAGGACTCTACTAAAAGAGCCAACTGAGTATATAACTGGAGAGGACACTCCAATGAGAGTGCATTTTAAGTTACTTAAACATTTAATCAAGATTTGCAGACAGGTTACAATTTGTCATCAATATTTTAAGTTTGACCTCTGTTCATCATCAGTGAGCCGGCAAGAGTGCCAGGCAGATACACACCTCTGAAACACAACAGGAAAACAAATTTGCTCTTTTGTGAAGCTGACAGTTAAAACGCTTAAATGCTTGCCAAGAAACTAAATATTGCATTGGGTCAATAAAAGCAAAGAAGTAAATCACAAACTTTATGAACACACTCCACCAAACTTTTTAAAATTAAGTTGGCTCTGCAAAAAGGTGTAGAAAGTAGCAGGTGAGGACTTTCTGACACAAAATGGCTGCAATGTTTGTCCACAGACACAGAGCTGTGACAGGTGACCCATCACATCTGAAGGGAGCTGGTTGAGTCACAGGGACGGTAGTCAACACTGCTGCTGCTGACACTGCTCCCTCAGGAAGGGCGAAAGACTGCCATACATCCTGTACAACCACAAGCCTGTTTGAAGGACAGGTGGTAATACCAGCTGGCTCTGAATGAAATGTTTTGACAAATGTATGTCTTAAAGCTGCATTGGGTTGAGAGTAAGTCCCAAGAAATGACCCAACTCTTGATAAACAAAGACATGCTGCCCTGTAGGAATGTGTCAATTATGTGATTTTTCTATACTTCAACTTCTATACACTAAAGAAAGTGTCATACTTTTTATTTCACTACATATTTTTGACAGCTTCTGCCAGCATTTACCTTGAGTTGGTATATATGTTGGCCAGAATAAAGTAATTCACTCTCTAAGCTTGCTGCGTGAGGCGACTCCTTTTCTTTTCCCCCCTAACAGTATTATGTTAAAGAGTATCCGTTATTAAATTATAATAATCATTACTATCAACTTGGTCAATAATGTAGGCAAAGTGGGCCCCCCCAAGCTATAAGACTCTGAAGGAGAACCTGAATTTGCAATTAGCTTCACCTGAATCTGGTAGCATATTTCATTACTCCTTACACAGTTATGCATCAGTAATAATCCAATTATCCAATGATAATGAGTGAAAACCACAGTGATTATATTACACTGACATGGGCCTTCTGATACCAGTGCATACCTTTATTTTATTGTGGTACTTTAAATACTTTCTGGTAATCACCTGTACCTTACATCATGTAATACTATATTCACTGAAGGGACAGATCTTAACTGTCTTGAAAACCCACACAAACACTTTCTTCTTCAGTTTTCAATATGTCAACAATAACGGTCGGAGGACCTGCTGTTTGGCCATCTGCAATAATGCAAGTCAGGGATTCTTCAGTTTTTCAAGCTGAGATCCAAATCAGGACTCTCTCTCCTCCTCCTCCTCCTCCTCCTCCTCCTCCTCCTCCTCCTCCTCCTCCTCCTTCTCCTTCTCCTTCTCCTTCTCCTTCTCCTCCTCTTCATCTTCAGGTGCCAGATAACTTTCCACTCAACACCTTGTACTGTAGCCCAGTGCAACCTTACTAACTATACAGCCAAGGCCTAACAACATTAGTCATCCTCTCTGTACTAAATGTTTCTGTGTCACCTCCACAGAGATCAAACTGTTACCCTGGAAAATAAACGACCTTAAATGAGCAGAAAAAACATTAAATAAAAGGTGCGCTTCTACCCAAATAGCTTTTAGATGAGTCAACTAGACTTGTTTCCAATATTAAACATTTCATCTCTATGGGAAAACCTGTGTAAGGTTAAAATAAACACTCAGCCACTGTATTTAAGCTCAGAAGGGAATTGGCTCCAACGATTTAGAAGATTTCTACGTTGCATAATGTGAAGCACTGCTGAGCAAAGGCATTTCAGCTCTCATAATGTGCCCTAACCTGCTGCAGAGATGTAGCATGCTCCACTTACACATACACATTCAGATAAAGATGAAATACTATCTATTTTCATATGGCTAAAGGTCTCTCCCTCAGAGAGCAGTGTAGCTGAAAGGTGGAGAGCAGATGGTGGAGAGACAGAGAGAGACCGAGGGAGGAAAGGAAAGGGAAAAGGGAGGAAGACAGTGTGTGTTTCAGCGTGTCAACACGTAGATATTTCCTCTGCAGCACTCTGTCTCTCTTCATATCTCACCCAAGTGTCAGGGGAGTGGGCGGCAGGGCCTATCGGCAGAGACCACACACGTTTAACCTTCAGAAAACTAGCCTTGGTATCATGAATGGAGGAGTAACACATACAGTTATGTAAAATATGCATAAGTTCTGTAAGTTCATTACCAGAGATTATAAGATTAGTAAATGATTCAGAAAGCATTGTGTATTTGTATAGTTAAGGAGAGAAGAGCAGCAAAGCACATTAGCCATGCTAGTGGCATCGCTGGAGGGGTAGTGTCCATCCGATGCTTCACCTCTGTTGGTCTACACTGAAATATTTTAACAACTAATTGATGGATATACATCGTATTACATTCTGTTTCCCCTCAGGGTGAAGTGTACTATGCTTGGTGATCATTGAAATGTTCATCAAGAAACATTATCAGTTGAACGTTTGAACTTGCCCAATATTTAGTTTTATGATCTAATACCTCGAAAACGAATCAACTTTGCATCAGCCTCAGATGAACTTTTCTTAACTGCTTATTTGCAAGTGGTATGCTCACGCATCTATTTAACGTGGCGAACAATTTACCTGTAAAGGTCAACATTCTAGGCCCAGATCGCTTTCACAAAACACTGTAAACCTAGCAGCAGGTTTGCATGCTTTAAAAAATAAATGTCACTCATCTGTGAGAGCAATGCCTAATCATAGTTTTCTCTGAATCTCTGATATGCCCATATTTTTATATGTAACAGAAAGAAAACCTTGCTGCAAAAGTATTAGGTTTCGGAAAACCAATAAAGTGATAAAAATGATTAAAAATAAATCTGATGAGGAGGAAAAAGATTTGATTGGAAGGCAAAGGCTTTAAAGCCCAATAACTTATATGGTTGCAGTATTAGTGGGGAAAACCAATAATCTCTCATACATTCTAATTATTCCAAAATAATAGAGTCTGACAGAGTCCTTTCCATTATTCAAACAGCATGGTCCTGCCTTTTAGTGGGACAGAAAATTTGTAACCATTGGATAGACATTGTGACAAGGTCTAAACTAACTCTGATTGGAAATAGAGATTTTAAAGAGTTATTATGAAGATTCCAAAGGATACTTATTATTTGACATTATAGCAGAAGTGAAAACATTGTCTAGTACTTTCGAAAAAGAGGCATTTTGACAAGCAATACAATTAGTATTTTTTTGTGCTAATTCCCCAATAGTAATCCCAGAGACATCACTGCATGATGGGAGTTGTTTTTGTTTCTATTCCAAAGCACGCTTCAAATCACTTCATATTACACAAGCTATTGCCATTGAATGCTTAATGTTGATTAGAGTTCATTGAAAACTAATTCTGTAATTGACTGAGAGGCTGTTTGGATTATTTTTAATGCTCACATAATTCGACATTGCCTGAGAAGGTTTTAGAAACACGGAGCTGTTGAATTCACGAGTTTATTGGTGGTTTAATTGTGAGAATGGATTCAGATGACATGCTTCATTTGTGGCAATCCTTTGGAAGGAAATGAACAAGAAAACACAGGGTAGATCTGAATGAAGTACTAAGTGCAACCAAAAAATAAAATCATGTTGTCAAAGTTAATTGGAGTTAATTTGTCGAAAAAGACATACACACTTAGATTTTATTTAACCAAAAAACTGTATAAGATTGAGCTTATTATGTGCCAAGAGAAAGCTGCCTTTGACTCATTCTCCTTTTAAAAAGTGTTACATCTGGCAGATACCAGACACAGGTTATCACCAATAGCACATGTTACTCTGAGCACATCTGTGTTGGCGCCAAAATAGGCAAATCCTATCGCAGAACCTGCATACGATAGCAAAGCGTCTTAGATTTGGCAAAGAGAACAGTGACACAAAATAAATCAACCAAAAATAAAGCTGGATTAGGTTTAGCCCATAATAATCAAAGTCCTTGTCAATGAAGGCTGCAATACCACAACATTTAAAGTCTAAAATCCAGACACACAACTAGGAAAGGGAAGAAAACTTTGTAGAGAACAACTTTCAAACATGGGGACTTCGGGAATACGTTACAGTAAATTACCGGAGCATGTATGAGTTATCAAAGGCGACAGGCTGAGGTCAGAGAGAGAGCGCAGTCGGACTGATATGAACCCGACACTTTGAACCAGCTGCTTCTATTGGGTCGGGATGGTGAGGGGAGACCTCAGCCGTGTCTTAATAGATTGTCTGGTGTCCTGTACTGACATTTAAATGTATTTCCATAAACCTAGCACATCAAAATATGAGAGAGGCTACATTTATCAATAAGCTATCCATCTGCAACGGCTCATCCCGGGAGACTGCTGTGGATGATGAATAAAGCGTGTGTGTCACTCCGTCATTTAGCAAAAACACAAGTGTGCATCGCAGATCACTTAGGCTACACCGACATCCAGGTTCTTTTGACTATCTGTCCCTGCACTTGAACTGTGTTTAATTGCATTAAGTTTGCCTCTGATAGCTGCAGTAATATTAAATGATCATAAAACATGTTGATGAAAAATCTTTGTGCATGAATCAAATTAGCCTATATTTTGTATTATGAGATGTATAGGTATTTGTTTGATCTCAAAGCCAATCTGTCATCATTGTTTGCCAATGGTCGATAACCTTGGGTGTTGCATATTTCAATGAGTATTTTGCATGTTTTTTAATGAGCCTGGGGACCATTCAGTGTAAATAATAGATCCAATGTGAACTGATATATATATATATAGATGTCATCAGAACAGATATAAAGGCTTGAGTTTGCCCTTTCATTCAGAAGACTGTAATGTAAATCAGTCTGTTGATGATGTGACTTTCAATAGTAGACAGACAGATTAATAGAAGCCTGCTTGTCCTAAAGGCAGTTAAATGTACAGTAAATTATATATGTTATGTGAAATCTATAGATAGATAAAACAAATCAGACAGGGATGTTTATTTTCTGGATAATCCCACAAATCAAATTAAAGTACTTTATCACATTTATGTAAACATCATATGAAAATCTGATATTGCCATAAAACAGTCTCGCTCATTGATTTGCAGCATTGACGCACTACCCTTTACAACAGGTACATTAAAAGCATAGGTATCACTATGTGGATTGATGAGAGAAAGCACTGACTGTAGACAAATGTATATTCTCTCTTTAATTATACATTTTGTTATATTGCTCACCCCTAATGTACACACAACCACTGCCGGAGGGAATCAGCTCGTTTCCCTTTTTGACAGTAAAATCATCTTACTATCCGCAGGAGGGCCGCATGATATTGGGAAAAAATAACCATATTCAATACACTTTGGGATTGCTAAAAGCTCAAGGTCAGACATGAGAAGTGTAATTAAATGTGTCATTATGAAACTGTGGAAGGCCTCCCTAGGCAAGTAACGGAGAAAAGTGGATTAGTCGTGGCAAATAAGAGCTGTGTTTATTTGATTTCTGCAGATCAAGCTGGAAAACAGTTGAACCATAACATGTTTAAGTGATATTACCGACATTGCTCATTGTGCAATATGACCATTGAACACATCGCAATGTCAATGCTGAGATTTATCTTACTGTGTGTATAATTCAGGACAGGCAATCATTTTCATGCTTATCATTACAGTCTTTTAAAAATGACTGGACTGAGAGTGTTAGCACACCCAGGAGGCAACCACATCAGCAGCGGGAAGAAGGTGACGGAGAGTGCAGCAGGTCACTGCAAGGACACCGCTCTGTAAAACTTGTTGAAGTGTCGCAGGAAGTCTATTTTCCACTCCAGGTACTGTTGCTGATTGGACTTTGGAGTTAGACCTACCTGTGACCAATTAGCAATCTGTGCACAGCCTGTTTGACCTGCCACTCTCCCGGAGACCTGGACGGCTCTGAAAAGATGGACTGGCTACAAACACATCTCTATCCCACACTGCTCGTTCATAGGTCAGTGACAGCTTCTTTTAATGACAGTGAGCATGCAACCTTGATGGTTTCACCTCTAGAGAAAGCTCACTCTCCCCTTCTAGACAATACTTGACCTGATAAGACTCAGGGTCAGCCTTCTCTTTGCTTTCTCTATAATTTTAAAAAGGTTGTACCTTTGGAGCTGAAGAATGCCCTAGGCCATGAGAAATTTCATTTCAGTTACACTTTCTATCTCCCACTGCTCCAGAGTCTTATCAGTAAAGCCTACTGTTTTTTAAAATGTCAAATTGCTAGTCTTGGCTTCTTATTACACAGCAACAACAGCCTCGCTAACTCTTAGTGGTCTGTTATCGCATCATGTAGAGAATGTGGGCAAAGTCAATTGGCAAGGGACCTTAGAGATAGTACAGCTAGTCGTTTCAGTCGATTCATACATCTTCACTGTTTACTGTGAACCAAACATTTTCTATCTGATATCTCAGATTCCTATAGAATTCTGCCTCTAGCTTTCATATGCAGTCCCAGTGTTTAATGATGAGTTAAGATAAGAAGGATGTACAGTAAAGTCTTTATGAAAGTTGAGACCATGGCCTTTTTGCATTTGAAAGCTTCACTATTGTAAATGCAACATACAGTATTCATATTCAGCTTTAAGATTCATTATTGACCTTTCAGGGCAGGTTAACGTAACATAACAAAGCAAAGGCTCCAATCATTAATATCAAAATATATGTCTGTCTTTGGTTATTGTAATGTTGTATATATGCTTTTTTCTTGAATTGCACATTAGTCTTTGTTGATTTTGCAAATGGAGCTGCTGTGATGCAAGTAACATTCAGGCTTCACCTCTCAGATTGACGTTCATCATTATCACCATGGAGACTGAAATGCTTAATAAGCCTCAAATTATTTTTTATTTTGCTGATTTTCCCTTGGTCTCAAAATGTTCCAACAATTTATGTCCTCACCCTTTTGGGAGCAATGTATGTTAAAGAGACCCTAAGATGAAAGGTCCCCTTACTAGCTTTCAGACCTTTCAACTGCACCTCAGGGGCCCAATGCCTGTGTCCGCCCTAAGCCCTCAGGGACTGACGTCACCTGGTAAGTGGTTTATTGAGAGAGGCTGCGAGGGCTCAGAATGGTATAAAGTGCAATGGGAGAGCACTTTGCGATATATCAAATTACCATGACTGCGGCAAAACTTCTTACTAACTTTTGTGTGTTTGGGACTTTTTATGCTTGACTTTTTTCACTTTTTCATGGCCAAGGCAATTTAGAGGGTGGTCCCTGATTTCAACAAATTCCAGGCTCTTGCAATACGGATCGGACGAGTGTTAATTCATTCCTATTGATTAAAATCGTGTCGTTAAGTAGTAGTGGTTGCTCCTCCCATGTCTGTTTACCAGTTGTTGTTTTTGACCTCTTCTTTAAATCACATCACGATAAATGATGGGTTATTCCTCAGGCAAAATGTCCAGAAATGTGCATTTAAAAGAAAGCACTCAATTTGGCTTCCGATAGAGCCCTAATGAACTTTGAGATTTGAAAAGCTCAGCAGAGACAGATTTTAAGGCCCGTAAAAGCTGTGTGGACTTTGAGCCACAATCTTGATAATGCCTCATGTTGCTGCAGAATAGAAGCTTCATTTCGAGCGTATGTTGATTTGAAATGGTTTTGTTTCGCAGAATGGTGTCGTTAAAGGTGTTGTTAAAGTTGATATGTCACACCTTTTGAAGCTTGTCTATCAAGGAAAAGTCACAAACAGGAGGAACAGTGTTGCAGTGATTTGATTAATCTTGATTGCATTTAGTTCATGTAATTAAATCTTGACGCCCTATGTAACAGCATAATTAGCTGATGTGACGCCAAGTAACCACTTAATGGTCCTTCAGGAGAAAGGTTTGAAAAACTCACAATTTCTCAGCACCTTCAGTGTTCAGCTGCCTCCCTTATTGTTTCTCCCCCCACAATACGGTTCCATATCATCATCATTCTGTCCTGCAGAAACTCTCTAAAGCAAAGTTTATAAAAACTGTCCCATTGTAACATCCTCTGCCCATTTCTCCCACCTCTCACTATGTCCCTTCATTCCTCCTATATCTATTCCACCCTTTTTCTCTCCTTCTCCCCCTCCTCTGTTCTCCCCCACCAGGTTCTTGGCAGTGCTTGGCAGTCACCCACCTTGTCTAAGCAGGTTGATGTGTGTCTGCGAATGTGTGCGTGCACAAGATTGTGTGTGTGTGTGTGTGTGTGTGTGTGTGTGTGTGTGTGTGTGTGTGTGTGTGTGTGTGTGTGTGTGTGTGTGTGTGTGTGTGTGTGTGTGTGTGTGTGTGTGTGTGTGTGTGTGTGTGTGTGTGTGTGTGTGTGTGTGTGTGTGTGTGTGTGTGTGTGTCTAGCAGTAGTCTAGACGTGGTTTCCTCTCCTGTGTTTGTCTTTCTCCTCAGGCCAGCTGATCTGTTCAACCAGGAATGTTACTGCTACTGCTGCCATACTGTCAACACACACTTTCTCTTCAGCTCCCCCTTTTCCTCTCCCCCTTTATCTCCCGTTCCACTCGTTTAACTTTTCACTCTTTCTTTATCTACAAACATCTGTCTTCTATTTCCATGACTCTCTCCCCCTCTGCACAGTCTTCATCTTTCTATATCTTTCTCTTTCTCTCCTGCTTTCTGAACACAGATTCCCAATGTATATTTCTTTTTCTTCCTTAAAGGCTTATAAGGCCCTCATTTCTACTTCCCCCTTTTCTCCTTCTTATTGTCTATAGCTTCTCTCGCTTCATGTCCTCCTCGCTTTCTCTTCTCCCCCTCCTCCCTTACTTCTCTTCCTTTAGACAAAGTTCTCTTTCACTAGTTCACCGCTTGCAAATAATGTGTGTTTGTGTTTAAATAAATACTAATATTTCTCTAAATCCTTGTATGGATGTTCTTCTATGCAAGCTTACTGTATTTGATCACTGGTTTAAAAGCGACTTTTGTTACATAAATTGTGTGCGTGTGTGTTGCGTGTACATGCATGTTTGTGTGTGTGTCACTGTGTGCATGGCACTGCCAGCCAGACTGGCATTAGGGTGGCACACCTCAAAGACTGGAGACAGACAGAATTAGAAACATGCACACACCAGATACAGTGCAGCACTTTTGAGCTTTTTTTTATATTTATTTCCTTTATTTATTCATCTTTTCAACTCATAATACATATTCATACTGCCTCACCACCTTTAGGGAAAGTATGACTGTGTGTCTGTCTGTGTCCGTCCTGTATGTAATGAAACCAATACTTGTTCAGTATGAACTTATTTTAAGACATTCAAAATAATAATAATATTTATAATGCTTCACTATTTTTATCTAGCTTTTTTTATTTGCACAGTTAAAAACTTACAAATGATGAGAAAAGAGTAGGAAAAAAACCCTACATGGGTAATTAATTTGCTTTATCTAAATAATAGACAGTTTAAAATATACATGTTGACATGAAATATGGAGCTCTTAACCTGCTTGCTTTCTTTGGTAATAGTTTGGGCATCTGGTCAATTTTATCCTTATGCTAAGAGCAAATCTGGCAAGAAAACACACTGAAAATCTCCCGTAAATGATATATTAAAGATAATGATTTGGTTCCTATTAATTATAAAATATGAATCCCATGCTTGCTAACGCTTTTGGTTCTCTCCCAGTTTGTTTGTATAATCTGTAGGCAAAACCAAAGTGAATAACAAGAAGTTGTGATTTTGTAGGGGGGAGATTTTATGGATCGAATACAGATTGCTCTAAATCAGGGGGTCCCACCCACCTGTTTGGTACACATTCCTTGACCAAGCAGAAGGAGATGTCACTGAAGGACACGGTCCACTTACTGACTTCTGAATAGTTGCGTATGTTTGTTTGAAAGAACGACCAACAAGAGGTCCAGGGGAAATTTACCTTGGTCTCTGCATTGCTTCCTTTAGTTGATTTCTCCCTGTTAACCAATGAAATGTGAATATATGTACACAAGACTGTGTTTTCATTCAGTTAAAACGAAGCCTCAAACCAGAATGTTTAAACCCTAACATTGTTTTAACTCTAACTTACTCCCTCCTTTAGTTCCTTTGTTACTAGCTTCCCTTTTTGTATTGTTTTGCACACGCTTTTCTTCATCCCTATTGAACTCCATACTTCCTTCATCCCTCCTCTTCAAACTGACTCTCTGGGTTCCTCCCTCTCCCTTGCTTTAGGCCTGCAGGTTGTAAAAATTAATCTTCATAAAACGAAAAAAAAGCAAAAGTTTCTTCTTTCATCTCCCCTGGTCCTCCTTCACAAAGACACACACACGCACACACTCTCTCTCTCTTTGGAATTAAACTGATAAAATTCTCTTTCTAGTTGGCCTTGACAAAGACCTGCGCTCTCTGAAACACACACACACACACACACACACACACACACACACACACACACACACACACACACACACACACACACACACACACACACACACACACACACACACACACCTTGGCACTGGTCACACATCTCACATAAATAAGCAATGGGTAAGGGAATCAAGAAAGAGATGAGGGTAAAAAAAGAGGCATTAAAACAGAAACTTGAAATACAGGCCTTGTGTCCTACAGTTTTTATCTGGCCTTGGTGAAACAATATAAAGAGATTAAAACACGCTAATAAGAAGTTCAACAGCCGTCACCCATCATCACCAGAGCTGTCAGACTACACACCACACACACACACACACACACACACACACACACACACACACACACACACACACACACACACACACACACACACACACACACACACACACACACACACACACACACATTCTCCCTCAGTCTCTAACCATCTGGTTAACTTATCAGTCCTCTCTCTAGCAGTTGCCGCAGCAACGAAAGCAAACAGCGTCTGGGGGCTGCCACAGCACAATGCCTCTCTGTCTTTCTCTCCCTCTTCCTTTACTCTCTCTATGCTCCCTTAGTCCCTTAATCCCTCACTCCCTCGGCCCGTCGCTCTGACGGTGCATCAATTCTCTCTATCTTCCTTGCTCCTTTCCTTAATTCCTCCATCCCTTACCTCCTCTCTCCATTCCCTGCTTTCCACTCTCGTGTTTTCCTTCAGTCTAGATTCCTCGTTCTGTCATTCCTGCTTGGTATCCCAACTTTATTCTCTCCCTCTCTTTTTTCTTTCTTTCTGTTTTGCGTTACATCCCTGACTGTCTTACTCCCAAAGGCAACTCTGCCAATCAGGCTCCTAAATTGAATTTCTATTTCTGCTTTCTACATGAAATGGAGAAAAAGTTGCACAAAGAGAGGGAAACCGAACAAGTGAGTGATTTTTACAAAAAGGTATCTCTTGGATAGATTTGTTTGAATTGTTTTATTGGCTAGATATTTGTTGGGTTGAAATCATAAAGCCACATTCTGTACTCAAAGCACATTCTCAATCAAACTCATGTTTTCAATCCCCTCTTACATATCCTCACTTTTATTTTCAAGGCTGTGTTCTCAGTTTTATAATTTCATTTATTATTACTGATTTTCTGGACTTTCAAAACTGGATTTTTACTTTAGTTGCTGTTAGCTCACAGTTTATAAACATAATATTAATTCATTTGGTCTTGAAGAAAGACAAAGAAGTGTTTGTTTACCAAAGGGCAACGTTTCTCTCTTTGCTGTTAAGAATAAGAAAACTAATCTTAGCATATCTTCAAAATGATGCACCTTCATTTTAAATAAGAGAATAAATGAGGTTGTAATAGTTCACTGATCATGGCTCTGCTTTGAGACAAACAAAAGAAAGTGCTTTCCAAAGTTTTAAATGTTCTTTTAAACTTCAAAATAGCTTAATGGTCGCTGTGCATTGTTGCAGCAATGTTGAGCAAACAGCTGGAGTTTTTTTTTAAATGCAACTGTAGAATGTTATTAGTATGTTGACATGATGGGAACACATGATTTACAGGCATTTTTTAGAATGCCATTGACAGTTTCAAAAGAAATCTGAAGACCGAGAGAAGTTCAAAAAAATATTAAAGACGCTAGCCATTCAGAATGTTCAGGTATTCGAGTGTATTTGAATATTTGTTTGAATGCATTACATAGGTTATGATTTTAAGAAATGTATTTATAAGCACCTTTTAATGGTCTTAAATTCTACAGGCCCTCAGGGTACAAAGATCGAGGCAACTGGTTTGAGTAAGATGAGGCCTTTCAAAATGATAATTTAGGGCCATTGCCAAAGAATCCATGATAATGATATGATAGCGATATATACTGACCGGCCAAAAAAAAGGTCACAAGCCGGTGGGGGGTCAGTGCTATGATCTGGGGTTGCTGCAGTTGTTCTGGTCTAGGTTCAGCAATGTTATGTGCCCAAAGAATGAGGTCAGCTGACTACCTGAATATTCTGAATGACCAGGTTATTCCATCAATGGATTTTCTCTTCCCTGATGGCACGGGCATGTTCCAAGATGACAATGCCAGGATCCATCGGGCTCAAATTCTGAAAGAGTGGTTCAGGGAGCACGAGACATCGTTTTCACACATGGATTGGCCACCACAGAGTCCAGACCTGAACCCGATAGAGAATCTTTGGGATGTGCTGGAGAAGACTTTGCACAGTGGTCAGAATCTCCCGTCATCAATACAAGATCTTGGCGAAAAATTAATGCAAGACAGAAATAAATGTTGTGACGTTGCAGAAGCTTGTGGAAACGATGCCGCAGCGAATGCGTGCAGTAATCAAAGCTGAAGGCGGTCCAACGAATATTAGGTGTGACCTTTTTTTTGGCCAGGCAGTGTATCTATAGAACGTTTGAAGAAAGAGAAATAATGGAAGATTTTAGCGCATTATTACATTTTTCTTTAACGTGTGTTTTGCCTTTTTTGGCAAATACATTTGACTCAAAATACAAGTACAGGCAGGTAGAGGGAGTCTGTTACAATAACTGTATAAAAGCATTGAAAAAGAAAGAAACTGAAATGATTTAAGAGGCGCAGGATTATTTAAAACATATTATCACGTAGACTGTTAACATAATGAAGATACATATTCTTTTGTGTCATTACCGGTATATCATCCTATATCACCATATATTTATGCTTTATACTGGGAACATGTTTGTGTGGTGTCAGTGTGGTCATCTGATGGTCCATTATGCAGATGTCTTACTTTCAACATTTAATAGTGAACAAAATAGTCGATTAAACATTTTTTTTGGTAACTTTTTCAGTCCCCATTAGAGCCATAAATGAAGGTGTGTTTTTCTAACTGGCGGGGTGGAGCTGCTGATGTAGTTAATATTCTTACATTTACCTGTCTATGGCGAAAACATGGCACCACAGGTAAGAAAGTTCACTGAAAAAGCTTGACGTTCTGTAAGTCAGAGTGTTGCATTAGTACGACTGTGTGTGATTGCTGGATGGTGTGAAGGTCTTTAAATGTGACGTATGTTTAAGTCGTTTGCTTATAATTGTAGCTGCAGTGCACCACTGTGTTTTGCATATTTGCCTTGGCGTATGGGTTTGTTTCCCCATTGCCCTTGCCTAAGGCAGCATACGTGCATGTGTGTGAGTGTGTGTGTGTGTGCGCGAGTGATGGATGTGTTAGGTGAGCAGGTTAATCTCTTGCTAATGTAGATGAATTGTCCGCAGCCCATGTTACACAAAAAGTGCAAACACACACCCACGCACACAGATGAATGATCCTAATCGCAAAAAGCATTAGACACACACCCACACACACTTGCTTTAGATAAATTGTCACTATATCGGGCAAAGAGCATGCGCAGTGCAGGGTGAAGGGTAGAGCTGGGAGATATGACAAAATACTGTCACACGGTATCAAAGTGTCGTCTTATTTATATCATTTTTTTATAATACAGCTTGAGTGAACCTTCAAAACAAGTAGTACCTCCTATCTATGGTTTGGCTAAAAAACCCAAATGACAAAACCAACATTTGCAAAGTGATCATTAACAGGCAAGATTCTTTACAAGCTAGACTACAGTACACAAATATGCATTAACCCAGTGTCCGCTTATGGACAGAAAAGGAGTAAAAAAAACAAAACGTATATAAATGATCAAGATTTGTGTTTGTGAATTATTAGGGGGCCTTATGTATGCCACCTGTCCTATGAAATGCATTTATCAGCTGATTGATTACATTTACTGGCACATGCTTGTCTTAATTTGAATGTTTTATCAACCTCTTTTTTATTTTTAAAGCTTGGAAACCTAGTTGGTGTAGAGCTGGAAATATTGGTTATTTAATTCAAACAGGAGAAACCAAAATAGCCTTTAACGTGTTGTTATTTCATATAGGCTATTCATTTATGGGGTTACCAGATAAAATGTTAAAGTGATAAATAATCACAATATTATATGACCAACATTGTGATACAAGATAGTTAGAGCTGCTGGAAAGCCAGCAAAGTGATAGATGTCTGTTAAAAACCCCAAAAGAAACAGCTGCAAAGGATTTCACTTTTCACTTACAATCTGTCGTTGTAATTTAGTGTAACTTTCTGATATAGACATACAAAATTGCACAAATGCACATGCATGCAGTGAGTCATTGCCGCTTGTTTGTTCTGTCAAAGTGCAGCCACTCTGGGATCTGGAGAATGTCAGTGGTGTGTGTTTTGGTTTGTCATGGGCCACAGGAGTCAGACTGAGTTTGGACGCTGAGCTGAGACCTCCGGTTCCTGTGGGTAGGACAGACAGACAGACAGACTTTGAAGTTGCTGTGCTCATCCGCACAGAGCTGCCACCAAACAGGGGTCCTGCCACCTGTTGATGATCCCACTGAAAAGCTCATCAACACTCCCGCTCGCTCTGTTATTGATGCCAGGAGCCGCTGGCCTGGAGCCACTCACTGAAGTCATTCCCACGAGCCGCAGGTTGCACATCTTTGTGTTTGCCGAGCAACAGTGAGTCATCTTTACAGGCTGATTGAGATTCCCATTGTCACAGTAAACAGCGAAACAACTGATAAAAATGTGTGTGGGATGTTTTTTTAAATGGAGAAATAACCCTGAATTGCTGATTGTTTGTTGTTTGTTGTGTAGGTGTTTGGTGCTTTACCTACTATTTAGTCACCATTCATCACTGACTGTAATGGGCAGGCTTTTGCCACTAAATTATGCTCTATGATTACAGGTTTAATAAAAAATTCAGGGTAGTTATTTACATCTTTCAAACTTAAAACTGTCACTATCATTAAGTTCAAGCCTTCTTATTTTACATTTAAATTCAATTTCAGTTTAACATACTCTATTAAATGATTTTATTTTTACATTCCACATTTTTATCTCTGCCTAAGTGCAACGTGTTGTCAGCAAATAACTAATCCACTATCACACTTCCTAGAGGGCAAACAAAGGCCAAACGGGGACTCCAAATATTGTCTGGAGTCAATGTAAATCAATTTCAAACTCGTATATTAATATTATTAAATGTGTGGGGCTTTATGTTTGCTTTAAAACCTCAACATTTTGCAAATTGTAATGATTTTAAATACTTTCCTGTTTTTTTAAATGCTGTTCTCTAATTTAAATCGAAAACACAGCAGTGCATGAAAGTGCAATAGCAAAGGTGAACATACAGTGGTATGCAAAAGTTTGGGCACCCCTTAGGAAAACCACTGCATCAGTTTGTCACTTGCTGAGCTTTTGAAGCAGCAACTTCATTTTAACATATGTTATACCTTATGGTAACAGAAACATCTCAGTAGTGAAATAACTTTTATTGGTCAAACAGAAACATGTTTATGTGCATTCAAACAAAAATAGGCATGTGCATAAATTTGGGCACCCCTAAGAAATAATTCCATTAATATTTAGTATTGCCTCCTTTTGCTGCAATAACGGCCTGTAGACGCCTCCTGTAGCCACAGACAAGTCCCTTAAGCCTGGCAGGTGGTATTTTGGCCCATTCTTCCACACAAAACGTCTCCAGTTCAGTCAGGTTTCTTGGCCTCCGTGCATGGACAGCCTTCTTCAAATAAATCCATACATTTTCAATGATGTTAAGGTCTGGGGACTGGGATGGCCATTCCAGAACATTGTACCTGTGCTTCTGCATGAATTCCTTGGTGGATTTTGATCGGTGCTTAGGATCATTGTCCTGCTGAAAAATCCAACCCCGGCGTAGCTTCAACTTTGTGACTGACTCTAGAACATTCTTGTCAAGAATCTCCTGGTATTGTAAGGAATTCATGTGGCCCTCAACTTTAACAAGTTTTCCAGTACCTGTGCTAGCCACACAGCCCCATAACATGATAGATCCTCCACCAAATTTTACAGTGGGCAACAAGTTCTTTTCATTGAATGCAGTGTGTTTTTTTCGCCATGCATACCTGTTCATGTTATGACCAAATAACTCAATCTTGGTCTCATCTGACCACAGTATTTTGTTCCAAAATGCTTCTGGCTTGTCCAGATGTGCTTTTGCATACCTCATGCGACTCTTCTTGTGATTAACACTCAGGAAAGGCTTTTTGCACATCACCCTTCCAATGAGCTCTTCCTGGTGCAAAGTACGCTGGATTGTGGAACGGTGAACAACTACACCATCAGCAGCCAGATGTTGTTGTAGTTCTCTGGAGGTGGTCTGTGGCTTCTCTGTGACCATTTTCACCATCCTTCGCCTGTGCCTTTCCCCTATTTTTGTCGGCCTACCACATCTTTCCTTCACACGGACTGTTCCTGTGGCCTTCCATTTCACAACTACGTTTCTGACTGTGGAGACAGACAGTTTAAACCTGTCAGATAATTTTTTGTACCCTTCTCCTAATTTATAATGTTGGATTATCTTAGCTTTCAGGTCAGTGGAGAGTTGTTTTGAGGTCCCCATCTTGCCACTCCGTAAGAAAGAACCTAGGCCAGGCACAGCCAGCTATTACCTATGTTAAATAGCCTTTTTCATGATTGGTTCCACCTGTCTTTGTAATTGAAGGTCTAATGAGCTAATCAAAGCAATTTTGTGCAGCACCCTGTCAGCTATAAATCCGTACAGGTGTTGAAATGAATGCTATTTATAAGGGTGCCCAAACTTTTGCACATCCCATTTTTTGCATTTTATTTTATTATAATAAAACTATGTAATGCTACCCTAAGAATTTTGGTCTGGAAAACACTAAAACGTCTACATCTTTGTAGGAAAACAAATGTTGTTGCTGTGATCTTCTATTATAAAGGAAAAGCAAATTGTCATGAAATCTCAGAGGGGTGCCCAAACTTTTGCATACCACTGTATTTTCAAACTAATGTTTATGTGCTTCTGAAATATTGAAGGAGATGCTTGAAATTCACAGCTCCTGAAATAGATCAGTAAATATAGTTAAAAATATAAATGCTGCAATCAGAATCATCTGCTCACGCCCTATCTATGATCTTTGGTACTTGGGCTATCTCAGAGTGTGTTTAAGTTTTTGTATTTGCCACCTAACTTATTGTGTGAATGCTGCGTTGTGCGTTTAGTATTACAATTATAATATTGACTGGTTGGACCTTTGCATGTCTCTCTTCTCTCTTCTTTGGGATCCATGCCAGAAGTCTATAAAAAGAAAAAATACATTCTGAACAATGCTGGGGTGCTAATGAAACTTTCATTTCATCCATCTTTTTATTCCCACCCCCCACTGTTTTCCTTCAGGACAGTGTTTAACTGCTTACTTCAAAACTCCCAAACTCTACACACCCTCAGATCTGATGACTATCTGACCCTTTGGCCCTCCAGCACTAAGCTCTGCGCTGCAGCAGACTATGCCTACAGCTGAGTTTCCCCCCCAGGCCTGAAACACATCTGGAGCTCTGGATTCTTTCAGAGAAAGCCTCAGTACTTGAATTTTACCTTTTCTATTCCTACATGGTCTACAATGCACTTATTAATGATACATGTATTACTTTTGTAGTTGTGATTATATATAATAAAACACAATGAATCCGCTCATCATGAAGTCCTGCTGTTTACGTTACTTCTAAATTGCAGCTAATTTTCTTTAAATGAAAATAACATGAATTGACTTTTGGATTTTGTATTATTTAGTTGCATTGTGTTTATGCAGTCCCTCTTTAAATGAGGATATCATCACACATTTTACTTTCTGCAAAATGCAAATGCCCATGTTGTTTTCCTGCTATTTTACCTTTGTGCTTCATTTAAAATAACTGCTGAAGCTTCTTTGTCAACGAGACTGAAGCTTGTGCAGTGATGAGTTCATTTGGAGTGAGAGTCCCCGACCTCATTGCAGTCTATTATATATCTTGACTGTTCTATTCAAATTTACTTCAACTTCAGTACATTTAAAACCATTCTTTCACATTTACATAACTTATCTCCATGTTCCCAGTTGCTATGCCCGCTCTCTGTTGACTGTAACTCTTCAGAGGAGTTATCCTCAGTAAAAATCTACCTGCTGGTTGTTGATGTTTTTAATTCAGGCACACAGGCAATGCTGCATAATTCTGGTGGAGTGTCATGGTTGGTGGGCTTGTAGGACAGTGTAGCAAATATATATGCAGGCATGTCTCCTTTCCTCTTACTCCCTTCTTCAAATCTGGCTTTGTTTGTCTCTTGCTTGCCCTCCCTCCTTCCCTCCAGTAGCTATTTTTCTGCGAATAATTTATTAAAACCCATGGAGCTGAATTTTATTATCTGATTTATAGTTTTAAAAACAACTTTTTCCCATATTTTCTTTCCCACACACACTACTAGCTCTCTTTCTCCATCTGTCTTCTCATTTAATAACCTTTTCAAATCTGGCATCTTATTCATGAGACCCCCTCGACAGTCTCTTTAATAAAAAAAAAAACATTTTAATGATTTGCTTCCCACATAGGGACATTCTCTAAAATGTACTCTTCAGCTTTTAACCTTAACCGTATCCATCCGTTATCCTTACCAAATCTTAAGCCCTAATCTCAAAAGAGGTACAGTATTTCATCTAGGGAAGACACACACACACACACACACACACACACACACACACACACACACACACACACACACACACACACTTACAAATATTTATCCTCTAAATTTTGTCTAAATACTGTAAATACTTGTGCAGGTTGGGTCTCACTGTATTAAATATGCTCAAAGGCAGGAAGTTAAGGAATAAAGGCTCATGTGTTTGGAAGGCTGTGCATTATTGAAAACACTGTAGTGAATTCAGATCAGCTCAATATCAGGTGCTGTATCAAACTTTGGTCATGTGCTGCAGGCACACAGGTCATGTGTTTACATCCCTGCTATAAGTTAGTTACTCTGTGACTGTCACACAAAAGGATGGCTGCTCACTGAGAGCTGAAGGCCGGCACTGTACAGCAACTACCGTGAACTCATGTCTCAGATCATCATTTCTGTAATCTTTATTGCTGTGTGTTGAGATTTACAACTATAGGGCCCAGTTTCAGCCGCCTAGCTCCAGTAGATTCAGTCAATCATCCGTCTTTGATACATGGAGGACAGCAACACTTGATTATCTGCATGGAACAGGCTTTCCACTCTGAGAAACGGTGGCTTTAGAAGGAAAGGGGTTTTAGATTGGTCTAACTCATTTACATAAACACTGGGCATTGGTGGAGACAGTGATGGACACTTTCTTATGAATTTCAACTGCATGAATAGGATTTTTTATTATTTAGGATTGTTTTCAGACCACAAACATTTACAATACAACATGCCAAAATAAACCAAATGCTTCTTCTGTTTATACAACCCACAAAAAGAGAAAACAAGTCTTACAGCTCCTATTTGCTAATGAGGGTGTGGAGGTTATAGACGTGGTCAATTGTTCAACATTCTGGTCACATTTTGACTCGAGACGTGCTCATTAAGGGGGTTGATCATTCTGTTGTTTATATTGCTGCTTAATAACTTCCCCAGACTGCTGCTTTCACATCTACCTCGGTAATTACTCAGGTTCAATTGTCTCCCCTCTTATAAAATGGGGATATAAAGCATTGACGCCAGATGTCAAGGGAAAAAGCAAACAGCTTAGCCGAATGCGGGGTTGGATAACGTGAGTGTAGCAGCATGCAAATCCATTTAGCTGCTCATAAGGATTTCATCAAAGCTATCAGAAACCACTCCCTCGCTCCATTTTCAGCATGTTTGCGTGGCCAGTGCTTGACATAATATGGGAAAGTCAAATAGGTTTGAATTTTTTGATAAATTCTTGTTTCCGCTTTTCAATTGAAATGGAGATTGTGGTACATGAAACAAATTAAATAACACTTTCTAGAGATGTGTCAGTATGTTTGGCCTTATTTGTTAAATCAACTGTCCTTTTTTCATGTTGTGCATTTATCAGTGGAAAAAGCTGTGTGTTGCTAATTGCCTCATACCATCTGTTTTGTTAAAAACACGATTTATTTCATTATTCATCCATCCAATCTCCATCAGCCTCTATTGGGGGGTTAATGGCCTTTCATACGGCACCAACTTAACCTTCAGCTAAGTTATCAGTACTTTGTATACAGTGTGAATTGTTATGATGCTGCTGATGGCGCTCACATCATTGTGTAAAGCGACAGGAGGCATGCCACAAGTGCAGCTATTACCGTTTTATAAAGGGCATACTAACTAATGGCTGACTCTTGTGTACATACAAAGAAAAAGGTAATAAGTCCCTTACCCTGAAGTACTTTTAGTTACGATTACCATTTTAAGTTTAAAGTCTCCTCAAATGATGGTTCTGTTTCATGATGATGGCATAAATGGAAAGAAATTCAGAGCTGGAGAGACTTAGAAAGTGAAAAAAAGAAAGTGAGTGCATGTTTTCCATCCTAAACTATCAACTCCACATTTCCATTGAGTCGGGAAAGCATTTGACTTTGACACCACGACTGCTTTTGAAGGAATTGGAAATGTTTTTCTGTCACGTAACGTCAGCTCACACATGCAGCAGAAAGCTCTCCTCTGAGAGAACAAATTAATTTGATTTAGTTTATTTATCTGTGCAGCTGAGTAGGCAGCAGGGAAAGATTGTGCCACACAAAGCAAGCAAAACACAATACAAGTTCAATAATTCAATTAACTTTTTCACGCTTAGTGTCTCCTCTTCTTTTCCAAATGTTCTTTTTCTTTTATGTAATACTGTATTATCAAACTGACCTAGAGGTGAGGTGACACAACTTCAAAAAACAAGTCAAATACAAGAGGAGATTGAGTAAAAGAATAAAATCAGTTAGGAAATAAAGGTTGGAGGAAGAGAAAAGGGTAAAAAAGGACACAGAAATCTTGAAAATATTCCAATAGTCGTTTCAGTACTTCTTGAAAGTGTAATACCCAAAAAGTAGAAGCTATTTCAACTTTTTTTTTTTCATACGTTCAACTTCAGTATAGTTAAAGTTATACTGAGAGAAACAGAGAGGGGGAACAAATCCAATAGCAAACTCTCAAATGTCAGGTTTCATATCTGTAGTCATGAATTACTAATGACTATATGAATAATTAACAGTGAAGAGCCAGTTTCTTTTGATCAATTGAGAACAATTTACATTTCGAGTAACTATTTTACTCAATTGTGCTGTCAGTGTATTGTCCCTCTTCATTTTTCCTTTCCATTTTCTGTTCTCTTTCCCTCTTTTTTCTCTATTTAATCTGTCAGCTCAATTCAATGTAGTTTAATGTACTTTTACTCAATTTACTTCAAACATGATACCTTTGTCTGATTTTCAAAAAATATCCTGAAATAGCTCATAATAATCTTAACCATTAGGGACCCACATAAAAGAAGATGAATTGGAGGATGAAACCCTCTTTTTCTTATCTTCAAAGATGTTCAGTACACAGTATAGCACACACATGGAATTTAACCCATCCTACTACATGGAGCAGTGGGCTACATAGGCCAACTTTTAGATATTGTCAAGTCATTACAGGGGATAACACTAGATTTCTCATCTTGACTTACTTGCTACAAACCATCAGCGTTCATTCAATCCACCCTTAACACGGGCGTCTTGACCTCATAGTAATCAGTAATATATCACCTCACCTGTTATGCCACACACTCAGCGTAAGTTTCGTTTTTGGTGCAGTTTAAACATGTTTTGGTTGAGTTTTAGTCAAATTATACATTCAGGCTATTAGCTTAATATGATTAGAGGCTGTGTGTGCTAATAGTATTAAACGGTTAAAGATAATAAACATTTTTCAGTCAAACACCACCCAACAAAGTGGTTTTACTCAAAGACAGCTAGTTGGAATGTCCACATACAGTACAGTGTCGTCTCTGATGGCCCCTTTAACACAATAACTGACAACAATAAATGAAGGAAATGATGAACACTGATGAGGCTAATTTATATAAGAAAAACTTCCCTGTGGTGAAATGACTAAGAGCTGCATGACTCACCTGTCAGCTGCACCCTGTAATTACCTGTTTGTGTATGCAGTGTATGAGTAATATACTGTCCTGCACTGTGTGTGAATTTTATATTGCAGAGGATTTCTCCTTTTCAAGGCCCCGTATACGCTATAAATGGCTCTGGGTGTTTTAGGTGTCCCTAACCTCAGCCTCCCTGTTGCTGTTTGAGACTCCCTTCTGACAAAAACTCTGCCACCATCAATAGATCTGTGACGACCTGCTTAATGCACCGTAGCCATCGAACACACACAGACACACACAAACACACATTTATGCTCTGTATTACAGCTGGATTTGTGTAGGAGCGGTTCATTTGGCATGTTGAAAGCATGTATAAAATACCTTGGACAGCCTGATGCCTTTAGATACAAGTTATAGTTATTGCCATGTACGTGTTTGTGTGTTCGTGTTTGTACGTGTGTGTGTGTGTGTGTGTTGTGGTCATTTCAAATCAGTTACAGACACTATTTATGGTTATAGGATGAGGTGGGCAGCGGACACAAAGCAAACACAAAGTTAACAATACATTAAACTATCCTCACAGTTTACACACTTTTCCTCTCACACCAACAAACACACACAAACACACACATATGCACACAACAGAGTATTTTACAGTTGACAGTAAGCTATCTATTGTTGCCAATCCATACTGTCTCTATTGGACACATACATCATTGGCAATGAGCTGCACTGTCTGTGTGCATGTGTTGTTGATATGGAGCAGTAGATGAAGGACAATGGGCTGTGTGTATCCGTGTGTTTGTGAGGGACAGAATTTGCAATAACGATTCTTTGAATGCGAGTGAGGAATTTGAATTAGAGAGTTAATTATTTTTGTTTTATTTTTTGTTTTTAATTAGGTCTGCTACTAACAAATTATTTCATTATTGGCAATTTGCGTGTTAAATCCTTTAATAACGGAATCCATTAAATGTCGGGAAGTGATTTGTCACAAGTTCCAAGAGCTGAAGATGATGTCCCCCCAAATGTTATTATCTTGTTTTAAAACGATGGACAAATAATGGACCCAGAGATCATTAAGTATAGCCATTTGAAAGGAGGACACAAATGAAATTCAGGCAGAGCAACAAATGATAAATTGTTTTGGCTGTAGTTAAAATACACAAGTGAATTGGTTTTGCTAAAGTATTAACATATGAAATAAAAACTAACATGTATATAAATGCCACCACCTACCCGTTTTGTATTTCATTTTAATTTGGACTTTTTTCTGAATGGTCATTGTTTCTTAGCATAAAACAACATGTTTTCAGAGTGTATATATATTTTTATATTATGTCATTTCTTCTACAATATATACATATTTTGTGCTGTGAGAATTGTGAAAAAGTACGTTTTGGCATTATTTATGCGTCAGTCTGTTAGAAAGCTGGAAAATAATGATTAGTTTGTGTGTGTTTCTGTAGCTGATACAAGTTGGCATATTTGTTTTTATTTTACTGCCCATGCATTGTTTACTATATTTTGTTGAAAGCAAAACAACATATGGTTTGCATCACAGGTTGACAAATAGCAGATAAAATTCATATTTTTAAACATTTTGCATGTAAAGTTATTGGGGCTCAGCTTCCACTACCATGCAGCCAGGATACCAAGGAGCACAGCAGTAAAATAAGCATCAATTTCTGAATCATTGTTAACAACAACCAACAAACCACGGCTCAGCGCCTGGAAAAATCCACTTCTGAACCTCAAATATTCCTCGGAGAGATGATCTGGGTATAAGAAAAACTGAATAAGCAAAGAGGTGGAGGGTACTTTCAGATATTTGTCTCAGAAACAACAATCCCATTCGTTCTTTTTACTGTTTGTTGAACCGTTTCGCCAAGCAAGACGAACATCAACAATGAATAGCGCCATTCTTCACTGATGCAAAAGCAGATAACTAAAATATACGGTAATGCTTGGAAAGTGGGATGTCAGCCAGACAGTTGCCGCTCCCGGACCGGTTGAGGGAGGGAATGAAAAATGCTCCAATATCCCTCAATGGTGGTATTGAAAGGCTCTCATCCAGTGTTGTGTTGTCATGTAGCATTATTTACTTTTTCTATGAGATCAAACAAGACCATTTTAAAGATATATGGGAAAAGACGAAGGTCCCTGCTGTCCTATCATGCACCACGGCTGACTTTGAAAACCCTCTTCACTGCTGTTTATGGCTCCATTTCCCCCAGGAACACACCTAAAAAGCGCCTCTTCACAATAGCACCATATCTGCATAGTTGCTGGTATTTCTCAAAGAATACTTGACATCCATACTCCCAAAACAATTATAAGTAGTTATCTGAAAATATGTCTAAAATATAATTGTTGTTTGAAGTTGTATTTACTATAAAAGACAGCCGCTTTTGGGCTTCGTTAAAGAACATTTCTATATTATCATAACCCTATCCTAAAGTTTTTTGTGAGGTTTGACTGCCACTGTTTATAGGAATTTTCATTTTCTGGGGATTTGATTATTTACAAAATCAAAGCCCCCAAGTCGCTATTTCCACTCTGTTTTTAGGCAAGTTTTATACAAGAGTATAATAAAAACAGCTGACTAAAAGAAATCCATCTTTAGTGCAGACTTTCAGGACAGAAACAAGTAATGGAAAATATAATATATTAGTATGCGGTAAATATTTATTTTAAAGGCACATCAGGGATGATTTAACAGGGACTAGACAGCTTCCAAAGTAAAATTACAGTACGCATTTTGATTCTGAAGTCTAATTTTCTTGTTGTGAAACAGGTCAGAATCGGTCAGAAAGACTTTTATTCTTCGTAAATAAAGAAAATAATAAATAAATAGTTTTTCCTTGTATGGATCCTTTGTCTCCAATGTGTCCTGAATGATTCAGTTGACCCTAGCAGCCTCCGCACAACACTCTGCAATTTTAAAACACATTCATGTCGAAGGTAAACTGTGCAGTTTGCTAACAAATAAAAAATGACACTTTCCTCCGCATGTGGCAAACAGTGTGGAGATGTAAAATAAAAAAAATAAAGGTCAAGTGTGAGTTGGGTTTCTTATTGGAATGTGGAATGCGCCATAACAACCTCATATGTATCCGGTCTCCTCGCCTCCACAACAGGAATAATAAATTCAATATTCCAGCCAGATGCACAAACCTGCTATTACTCACTATACCTGTGTGTGTGTGTGTGTGTGTGTGTGTGTGTGTGTGTGTGTGTGTGTGTGTGTGTGTGTGTGTGTGTGTGTGTGTGTGTGTGTGTGTGTGTGTGGTGTGTCTATGTTGTTCAGTCACTTGACAGAGAAATGTCGAGGCTTTTCAAGAGAATAGGTGTGTGTGTGTGTGTGTGTGTGCTGCTCACTGACTGCTGTTTCTGATTGTAGGACCCTTGCTGTATTTGAACCACATGTGTTACATCCCTGCTGTTCTAGTTTTACATTAATAAAATGTGTGTCCGTGCCCTGCTCCTGCTCCTGCTATGGAGTGTTATAGTAATAAAATCATCACACAACCTCATTGTTTCTGACATTTAACCAGAAACTCTGGAAAAGGAGAGGAGAGGAGAAAAACATCCTGAGGGAAACATTCTCCTGTGGTTAAAGGTTTCGAGTCATAGCGATTATTCTGCATGTGATGGCAGGTTTATTTTCATACTAATTTCCAAGTATCATCGTGTGAATCAGGTAGTTTCGGCTGCAGACGATACACAGTAAACTTCCCTCTAGCAGGCAGGGAACGTTGGAAATTGGGGCAGTATATCCTTTTTTCATGCTATGATTTGCAGCGGTTAAACCTCTGAATTTTATCGCGGACTGTACAAGCTTACTTTGTCAAAAGTGTTTATATATCAAGTGTACAGTAGATGGTGGAGGAGGACTCAGAGGAAGATTCTATCACATTTCATCTCCTGCAGGATGGCACTAAATTAATGTAAGAGTCAGTTGGCCAAAAAGTTAGTGTTCCAAAAATCAATGTAAGAATCGGAGAAACACTGAGGTGGAAAGAACCCGCTCTAACACTATTAACAATTAAGAGTTTATTCATTCATTTTGCTTCCTGGCCAAATTCCTCGGTGGGTGCCATTTTTCCTAATTCTTGTAGCTAATTGGCTGAATATGTTTTACAGTATTTATTTATAATTCAACAGATGGTATATTCAACAATGGAACGACATGTAGAGAAACAAACTAAAGGGCTCATTTATTATCTGTAAAGAATATTTATAAGAGTTTTTATTAAATTACAAAATGAAGTTATATTTGCATTTTCTGCTGGGCATACCAGATAGGAAAAAGAGTGTGACTCTGCAGGATGCCTGTCTTGTTCAAAACTGCCTTTTCAATTTCATGACTTTTCATCATGACTCGTTTATAATGAGTTTTGTTAAATGAACATCAGATGGCTGGTTTAGTGAGTCAATAAGAGAATTTGTTTGAAAATACGTCATTAAATGGGGATTAATTCCCCCCTTCATCTATATCTCTTACATAAATGGAAAAAGGTTAGACAAATATGTGTGTACTGATCCACGCAGTAGGATGTGTGTATATCAGTGTAAAAGCTGAAAGTGTATTCCCTTCATGCTGAGATGCTGGTGCTGCTAAGTGAATTTTAATGACAATAACATGTTCCTGACCATTATAACAATCAGATGTCTGTGTCATTCCTTTGGTCGGAGTAAGGGCTCCTGCTTAGACGTTTTTATTTGACGATAAATAATCATAAAGAACAACACCGCTGCTCAAATGTCTCCACCCATGGTACAGTCCATAATGCACTGCAGCTTCGAGATGCATTTGAACTGAAGAGTGTGACTCACTTTTTCTTGATAGGTACAAATCTCACTCCCCACCTACACACTGCAACAAGTTTGTTTCATGCTCTGCAGGGATGGGTTAATGTCCTTTTGGGAAATGCAGGAACGCTTTAACAGTAGTAGAAAACAGGTTGAAGGAGTAGGTACACAGAACAAGTAAATTGCAACACAAATAATTGCCGAAATGCTCTGAGCATCGCAGATTGATGGGTTTGAAGAGTGAAAGAGTACCTGAGGGTGGAATTTTCCTTTAATTGTGTAGTGGACGCCCACTGAGTCACAGCCCTCACCCAGTGACAGTAGATAATACAAGGGGACTGCTGTCCAGTGGTGTGTGTTATGTGTGTGGGAGGGCAGCGGCGGTGGCTGTGGTGCATGGTGGCTGCTCAGTCAGGAAACAAACTGGACCTCTGGAAAATCAACAAGCTTAAGCAGAGGAGTTGCTGTGGCAATATTAACTATGCTGCTGCAAGATGAGAAAGGTACTGCAATGAATGATGTCCTTTTATGCTTCTCAAATCTTTTATGTGACCCGGCAGAAAAGTTTGGAAATCCACCCTCCGTGTTTAATTCATTACAGAATTCGCTGCCTGCCTTAAACGGTTAAGAGACACAGAATTCAGAGCCTTTACAACCCATTGAACAATCCTCAGTGACAATATATAATTAGCTCTACGTTTGAATTAAAATAGCACAATGATGTGCAGGCTAAGAGAATGTGCTCACTTTCATTTGGCCTTACCCTCAGCTCTGTTTCTCATACTGTCTTTATTCAACCTTATTTCAGCACTGCTATGTACTGATTTGTGGTCAGCTTGGATATCTTGCGTTAAAAATCAAAGTGACGGCGTTGGTCTGGGCATGTTGCATAAGTACTGGTTAGAAGATGTCCCCTTACAATAATAAGTCATTGAGTTTGAAAGCTTTTCAGACCTTAAATGCTGCACAGCAGTGTATAGTACTTTGAGACGGGATTTTACAACTCCTGAAAGCTAACACTCTCCTCTCATTTTGTTGCAGGTGGTGCCAAGCTGGATTGTGTTTGAGCACTTGCCTTTTTGCCAGGTTTACAAAGCACCTTCAAACAACAATCTGCCATCTTCAAATCAAAGGTATTTAACCAATATTTCAATTAGTAACTTTTTTTGTGCAAATGATCCAAAATATTACTCCTGATACCCGCAGGGCTGCATAGATTACAGTATTATCAAACAGGAAATTGTTTTGTAACAATTTCCTGTTATGTGAATGAGAGCAGGAATACAATACGGGAAATGTTATCCGAGCAATCATTTATCAAGCTTTTATTGAATACCTGAAAGCTCCCTTTCAGGATTCCCATATAAATGGACTTGCTGGTGCTTTTGTGTATTTCATAACTTCAGTAAAAGCCTCAGTAAATGTTTTTAATACATTTCATTACTATAAACCTTTTATTATCCTCAACAAAGCAGTTGTTATTACTACAAAGCATTGAGTGGCTGCAGAGCAACTAATGGCTTTGCCGTGTGTGTTGTGTGTGTGTGTGCGAGTACAGTACGTGTTCATAAGCATGTGGGTTCTACATGAGTAATATTGTAGTATAGATGAATTATTGGCTGCATTCCATTCCTATGGACAGCCACAAGGGGCTTGTGTGTGTGTGTGTGTGTGTGTGTGTGTGTGTGTGTGTGTGTGTGTGTGTGTGTGTGTGTGTGTGTGTGTGTGTGTGTGTGTGTGTGTGTGTGTGTGTGTGTGTGTGTGTGTGTGTGTGTGTGTGTGTGTGTGTAGCTTTTTATATACTGGCTTGCAGACAAAAACAACAACCCTGAAGGTAAAGGAGACACATCTAATCACACAACATGGGGAAAAGCAATCCCAAACACACACACACACACACACACACACACACACACACACACACACACACACACACACACACACACACACACACACACAGAGTACACAGGCTCTCTTTCTTCGTGCCCCTTTTTTACACATACATGCATACTCACAGTCCTGGATATATGACAAATGTGGAAAGTCTGAGAACTGGCTAGTTTTTCAACAAAGTGTCTGTTCTGTGGACCATAGTTAGGAAGGATTTGGCCACAGCTCCATTCCCTTTCCTTTGCAAAATGCACCAAGATAAATAAATACGCCTATGCATTTCAAGGCATGTATTAAATTGTAATTTATAGCTCAGGCCAACATGTCGTGGTTAAATATAATGAAAAGCAACATGTTTATAATACACCCCGACTCTGGTCAGTGCATTTAGATCTACAGCAGCGCAGAGAAACGTTCTTACTGCAACAACAGTCTTTTGAAATTGATGTTCATGTATCTTTGAAAATAGTTGCATGGTGAAATGATTTAGCTGTGTATTTATGGGGCTTTGAGACATAAAACAAACTCTGTATAACAAACTGCCATGAAAATTTGGACATAAAAGCCAAGCCACAACAAATAAACAGATACACAAACAAGAAAAATGCAACAAGTCAAAAAGAAGAGAGAGAAAAACAGATCACGACAGCATAAAGATTAATACTGTGCATCACAACACATGGATTGGTTTAAAAATCTAAAATTTAAGTAACTGAGGAGTCACACATACAAACACACGCACAATGAAGCTAGATGTAGTTTCTACAAAGATGAGTTGAATAGTCAGTATGATAGTGATTACCACCCTGTAGACACATGTTTGTATCTTTTCTTTGTTTTACTTTCTCTCTGAAAACACACTTTTGATCATTACAAGCCACTGATGAAGGGACAGCTCGCACACAAATAAGATGTAAGGCGCAACAGGACGTCTTGAACTCTTTCTCAGAATCGGGCAATTATAGAAAAAAAAAATCCCCACACACAGTGATACACAACGCTGACATAAAGGAACTGAGCTACTAAAATCACCATTGTGGTTCACGGAGTTTGAGAGAAAATGCAATGGGTGAGGTTATATAATAACAAAATAATCACTCATCAGGCAGAGTTAATGTATGTGCATGGGATGATTTTCAAAAAGCCATTGGGTGAAAACGATAAAAAAAGAGGGTTAAAGTGCAGATGAGGAGAAGCGCTGTGGGTGAGGGAAATACGGAGAGTTAGAAAGAGAGGGAGGGAATCATAGTTTCCATTTTCAAGTGCGTCACATGAAAACAGACTATTCATCAGAGCATCAAAACTAACTCGCAATGTTATGACCACTTCAAAGAGTGGGATGAATATAAACAGAAATATACAGAGAAGGGGGGGGGGGTCACAAAGATGGTCTCTGTCTCGTTGCCAGCTCAGAGCAGGAGTGTGCGTACATTATTTATATCTATGATTATGCATATATGTGTAGTTGGCAAAGACTTATTTACCGTTCAGGAAGCCACTGCAGCCCCTCTCACCATCTGTCTATATAGACTAATATTACAGAAGTATAATAATGTGGTGTATACTGCCTGTGAATGAAAATATGAAGTTCTTTATCTCATCATGTCTAACGTACATTAATCCTTCATTCAAGTAAAGTGTATTTTATGTTATTTAAACCAAAAAAAATACACGGAGAAAACAGCCCCGTCCCCTTTCGGATGAAGATGAGTTTTGCTTGTTTTTTCTTTCTGACTGTCAGATCAGAGAAACAAATATCTGCCAGATGATCATGGATCTTGGTGGAATGGTGTGGCATGTACCAAGGAAGTGCCCATTTTAGGGCAGATCCAGGCGTAGTGTTTGACTTTAAATAAATAGGGCATTTTTGCTGTATTCATGTTGTGATGAATAATCTCCAATAATAATGTTCTGACTAACAAAATACAACAACACCTGTATTTAATTTAGCTTCAATATTGTTATGACTCAAAGCTCGATTAAAGCAAGAGTTTAACTTCTCCATAGACAGATGTAATTTGACTTCTGCAATGGCCCTTTTAAAATGTTTGTTGTTTGTAAAACCTAGAACTTTGGATCTTGCAGGAAATTTATTTATATGGCTTTTACCACCACTGTCGGGGAAACACTGCTCCAGGCTATCACACTATGCTATCATTTATTCATTCAGGTTCAAGTGCTAAACTGACACACACATTTTAGATTTGTAATCTTCAGCCTGTGCCCAGGGGCCTCTTAGCGCCAGTGGTCTCGCCTTCAGTCCTGCCCAAGTTGAGACCCCGTGGTCAGAGGTCCAGGGGCTATTTTCCCATTGATCTGGTCAGTAATCTCATCCGCTCGGCAAACGGCAGAGTTCAAGTCTAAGTGTGTGTGTGTGTGTGTGTGTGTGTGTGTGTGTGTGTTTTGGAGAGGGGGGGCCAAGAAAGTCCTGTCTTCCTTTTCTTATTTCCTTTAGTAGCGCCACCAACATGCGATTAACCCAAAGAATACAACTTTTTCCGAAGTCCCTACTGTCAATACAAACTTTTTCATGTAACCAAGGATGTACAGTGGGGCAAAAAAGTATTTAGTCAGCCACCAATTTTGCAAGTTCTCCCATTTAAAAAGATGAGAGATGCCTGTAATTTTCATCATAGGTACACTTCAACTATGAGAGACAGAATGGGGGAAACAATCCAGGAAATCACATTGTAGGATTTTTAATGAATTAATTGGTAAATTCCTCGGTAAAATAAGTATTTGGTCACCTACAAACAAGCAAGATTTCTGGCTCTCACAGACCTGTAACTTCTTCTTTAAGAGGCTCCTCTGTCCTCCACTCGTTACCTGTATTAATGGCACCTTTTTGAACTCGTTATCAGTATAAAAGACACCTGTCCACAACCTCAAACAGTCATACTTCAAACTCCACTATGGCCAAGACCAAAGAGCTGTCAAAGGAGACCAGAGACAAAATAGTAGACCTGCACCAGGCTGGGAAAACTGAATCTGCAATAGGTAAGCAGCTTGGTGTGAAGAAATCAACTGTGGGAGCAATTATTAGAAAAAGGAAGACATACAAGACCACTGCTAATCTCCCTCGATCTGGGGCTCCACGCAAGATCTCACCCCGTGGGGTCAAAATGATCACAAGAACGGTGAGCAAAAATCCCAGAACCACACGGGGGGACCTAGTGAATGACCTGCAGAGAGCTGGGACCAAAGTAACAGAGGCTACCATCAGTAACACACTACGCCGCCAGGGACTTTATTCCTGCAGTTCCAGACGTGTCCCCCTGCTTAAGCCAGTACATGTCCAGGCCCGTCTGAAGTTTGCTAGAGGGCATTTAGATGATCCAGAAGAGGATTGGGAGAATGTCATATGGTTTTCCACAATAATTTGAAAATAAATTCTTTAAAAATCAGACTGTGATTTTCTGGATTTTTTTTTCTCATTTTGTCTCTCATAGTTGAGGTATACCTATGATAAAAATTACAGGCCTCTCTCATCTTTTTAAATGGGAGAACTTGCACAATTGGTGGCTGACTAAATACTTTTTGCCCCACTGCATATAGGTTGCTTTTATCTGTTTATTTTAAACCAAGCGCTCACAGCTATGCACCTATTTAATTTTTCTGAGAATTTGGAAATTAGTCCACCGAATAACTTGCCCACCTGGTGAACAGAATAATGAAAGCTAAATTATGTTATCTTGAAGCAGATGAAGAATAAAATCAAACATATTACAAAATCATCCCCTTTGATACAGACACCAGCATTTTCCACATATCCTCATGGCTAATGACTTCACAGACTGCAACGTAATGTATGCATGTCACACTATTGTATCAGACGCATTTGCACAAACACAAAAGACATTTGTAAAAGGTCCACACCTGAGTGGGCGCCTCCTTTCAGCATAACAAATTCATAACCTGCATGCTAAATTTAAATTTGGTCATGAGTTGGTACATCCTTTTGAATTATGTAACTAGCATTTTTGTGTGGATTTTTTGTAAAGTTGCAAAATAGAAAATAACAACCTAACGTCATTTTCCCCAAAGAAAATGTTTGACATAAATGCTCTTGTCACTGAGTCTGCAGGATTTTGAGTGAAACTTGCATTTATTTTTGTTCTAAGCCACCTGGGAGCAGAGCCACAAACTTTGAGCACAACTCTGACATATGACAGTGTTAGCAAACTGTTGTTCATTGACAAATCCAGCAGTCGTGGAACAACATTTATTTTAAATATTGTTTATGGTTAGTGTTCACTTTTTAGTTTTGGTCTTCTGCTAGCTGCCAATTTTTCCTTTATGAGCAGGTGCCGTACAGTACGTATATCAGATCAATTTACTTGAAAAATACCATATTCATGAGAGGTAAAAATAGCATGTTGTGCGCTAAACAACCAAAACGAAGAACTGAAAGACCCTATAAGGGCCTGAAAATGACGTGGAGAGCTACAGTTATATGACGGTAATCATCAGTACATGCCCATAGTCAATAATAACCCGATAATACAAAAACAAATCCAGAAACCACAATGATTCCTGTGCATCAAGTGCAGACAATGCTTATGTGACTGAGCTCTTGCCTGTGATTATTGAATGTTAGCCACTCCCATTAGCACATTATAGTTGTAAAAAGAGAAAAACAGCAGTGATGCAAGTTAATATTTGACATCAAATCCGGTTTACACTAGCAAAGACTAAATGTCAAGATGTGCTTACCATAAAATGCCCATAGATCTGATTAGTAATTCTGTATATAGCAGCGAAAGTACACAAATATGTATGAACACAATAGCTCTTTATTCCATTTACACACACACACACACACACACACACACACACACACACACACACACACACACACACACACACACACACACACACACACACACACACACACACACACACACACACACACACACACTCTCCCAATCTAACAAACAAAAGGAAAAAACTGAAATCCACTTAAACCAAATTTAAACATTTTATCATGCTTTAAGCACATTTCACCGCAGCAATCACATAAACACGTGAATATATTCAGAAATATTTTCCCTCTGTGAAACATTGTAATGATTATCGGATTATCGTTTCATCTTTTGTTTTGGTGAATCTGGACTCCCGATTTGCAGTTCTAAACAGATCGGATTAGAGATGCTTTGAAGTCTGAGGACTGTTTCACTTTGGTTCTCCTCTTCTCTCCCTCTATCCTTTGTCTCCTTTTTTCTGCCTCTTTTCCTGTCACTTTGCCTCTGAATCTCTGGTGTGTGTTTCTTGAGATGAGGTAAGAGTTGTTTTATGTCCAGACATATTTACCCAACAAGCTACTGCTGCTTCTTGTGTACAGCTGGCATACAGAAAAGTGTGTTTTTCTTCAGTATTGATCACATTAAGGATATTCTGCTTTGAGTTGTCCACTTTTGGCTTGCCAAGGGTCAGAATGGACATGCCACTGAGGAGATTCTTGATCTTTCTTTACTGTATCTGTCTTATCCGTTTGTATATCTACGTCTTTCTCGGCATGCTTCTTTGCTATCCTTGTTTTCCTCTCACATATGTTGCAGTCGTAACAGTAATTGACCATTCGTAAACATCCCATAAATAATCCTTGTTTCTATGACGACATAATTTAATTCCACAGCCAGATTACTTAACAAATTCCTTAAAGAAAGAAGTATACATGCATATAAACACAGATGCACACACACACACATCTGTTTAGCCACTTTTCCAGTTGGCATGTTCCTCCAATTGAAGTCAATAATAGGGAACACCAACGAAGAATCAGAGTGTGTGTGTGTGTGTGTGTGTGTGTGTGTGTGTGTGTGTGTGTGTGTGTGTGTGTGTGTGTGTGTGTGTGTGTGTGTGTGTGTGTGTGTGTGTGTGTGTGTGTGTGTGTGTGTGTGTGTGTGTGTGTGTGTGTGTGTGTGTGGTTGAAGGGAACACCAGCGTTGATGGTTGATAGGGAAATGATGGAACTATTAAATTCATTAAAAGACAGATTCAGCAGTCAGGCTTTACTTCCACACACACACACACACACACACACACACACACACACACACACACACACACACACACACACACACACACACACACACACACACACACACACACACACACACACACACACACACACACACACACACACACTGTACTTGTTTTGTTAAGAATTCCAGGGAGGGAATACATGTGTGTTTATATCCAAGTTTAAAGTATTTTCCCTAATAAATGACCCAGGTCCCTTCAAGGATTTAATAGTCTTTCATTCTATGTGAAGAGTGATATACTGTAAGGTGGATGGAAAAGTGAGGCATCAATGTGTGCGGTCCCTAACTACTCATGTGTGTTGAAGACGACATGTATACTGTCTCCGATGGCAATAGTGTTACATTTCATCAGCAGTTTATTTTCCCAAAGTCCAGAATTAACTTTAAACCTTAGTTCTAGTCAAGATCAAAGAGTTTTACTTTATGTGCTCCATAAAGGTGGAAAGCTGAACACCCACAATGATATATTTTCCAATCAGAAGCAACTGAATTGGAAAATATATTAAATACATTATTCATAGAAATTAAAATGTAGGTGGTTTGATTAAATGTTTCTTTATTAATATTTCTTTTGCTGTATATTGTTTTCTTCTTCTAATATTTAGAAATCCTGTGTGTTTTTCCATTCCAGATATTTTACAAATACTGTGGAAAATCGGGACAGAAAAATAGTCATGAAATAATGAGAAAGAGATGTAAGCAGCTCTTCAGGTTGTTGTATAAATAAAAATATAAAAAAATAATAAGTTAGCAGCTCTCAACAACCGTCGCCACATAGTCCGTGTCAAATGGAAACGATGTCGCCAGGACCTAATTGTCACTCACTGATGAATGCTTGTTTCAAAATAACTCCTTCTCAGAAACAGAAAATGACTTACATGAACATTATGCCACACTTCATAATGACACAAAAATGAAATGGCAATTCAGACTGAATTATCCGGCTAAATTAGTTTGTCAGTTAGCCGTCACAGGTGGAACACATTTTAACTTCTTCAAAAGAGTACAACACCACCCAAAGCATGGCAGTAACATACGGAGCTAAGAGGATTAATTGTGTTGCCAAATCAGAGGCCCCACTGTTTTGGAGTGCGGCAACACTGTATAATCCCACAAAACACTGCCTTTTTTCTCTTTCATAGCAACTAGCACAACAGCTTGGAAGAAACAACTTTCTGTGTATTTCAACACTCATTAAAATGCCCATTTAAATAAACTGCAGCAAACATGTGAGCTCAAAGATTAGCCCCCTAAAGAGGGACTTGGATCCATTTGATCTAATTTACCTTTAAAAGTTCAGGCCCTGAAGTAGCAGTAATGGTAGACTTTAGTAATGATTCATGTAGTAGTAATGATTCATTTTATCCTCCCTAACACACACCGCATTATGCTCAGCCCTGATAAACCCCCAAGCTCACGCACAAAAGAGTTAATTCAAACCAGAAACAGATTACAGAAAAGCATTAATGAGGCTCTTTGCTGCACCTTTCTACACTCACACGCACACACACTAACACACACTAACCAGACACGCAAACAAATACAGATATGAGTACAAGTTGTTTGCTCTCTCTATGAGCACAGTGCCTGTCGCTGGTTATCATTCATGTCTACATTTCCTGTCTGTAATTTGAACGAGGGCGTGCTGTTGAAAGCCTGCTTGGAGCCCACTGACCTGAAACTTGCTAAATGACAGACAGAGTGTGGCTGGTGAACATAATGACACAGAGACGTGAGATAAGGCAGCCCTGTTAAGAAGAATATCTGAATGCTAATCGGCATCAGTGACTCCTGTATTTACCCACGAGCTGTTTGCCGAGGGCCCTAACTCTATAAGCGATGCCTTGCTTCACATTCACACACTTCAGTGACTTCTGGTTCGACATTACCCAGCTGCTCCACCAGAGGAGCTGTGGGTTTATTAAAAGGCTCAATGGCACTGTAGTGACAGATTCTTAAACCCAAACCTGCATTAATCACTATTCTTGATATCAGCGTTGTCACTCAAACTCTTAACTCACCCGATCTTGAGCTCTATGTTGTCTTTTAGCTTCCAGTAGTGTATTGTTTTGTTTTTTCTCCTGATGTATGGTTCAATCTCAGCCGCTCTCATCGGTCCTTGTCGACAGGGACTGCTTTGATAAATGCACCCAGCTCTACCTGCTCAACACTAAGCAGCAGACAGATGTAAGGGACTAGCTTTGGAAAGCAACTGGAAGCCTTCAGACCCACATAGTTTTTTCTCAGGTGTTGGACACCAAACAGGGGACAAAATGAGAGCGAATAATAAACTCAATCAAATGAATAATTTGACTAATTTGGTGATAATGAAGGTCTGATTCAGCTGATGTGTAAATAAAAGCAGTTTTTCCCAACACATTTAGCTAGATATCTGTCAGCTTTGACCCTGCAGTGGCCAATTTGGCTTTAGTTTATAGAAAAAAGGGTATTCTAACTTGTGACAGGACCAACAGATAGACAAATCCCCGCTGGACAAGTCACTAGGCTAACATTGTGCATAATTGCTGAGCTAATAATACATATTGTTGTATTAGAAAGTCGGCTATACATAAATGATTCATTCCTTCGTCCCCCTGCCCAGACTTTACAGCCTCTGTGGGGTTCTGACTTGTTGACCTTCTCTCATCCCTTATTAACGTTACAAGTAAACACTGCTTTCTTCGTTTTAATATGACCAAGAGGCTTGCTAATGTCTCTTAATAGGACTGATATGCAAATGATCTCAGAATCACACTTCACACAGTTTGACGGCTGGTAGGTTTCTAAGAATCTCTATAGAACGTTGGAGGTCTAATTAATTCTCTGCTCAAACTTCATTACCATATTTGGGGAGCAAAAATGATTTGCATATTTTCCAGGCACCTAGCCCAAGTCCTGATGATGATGAGGGTTATAAGGAAGGATGCAGGCTAGCATATTTTGTTTTTAGATCATAATACACACATATTCATAATCATGAACACACACACGTAGCAGTCTCGGAGCTGTGCACACTGTTGCAAAGCACATGTCTGTCTGTCTGTCTGTCTGTCTGTCTGTCTGTCTGTCTGTCTGTCTGTCTGTCTGTCTGTCTGTCTGTCTGTCTGTCTGTCTGTCTGTCTGTCTGTCTGTCTGAGTATGTATGCATTAGTGATTTTCTGATCAAATGTTGCCTTGGCTCATGTTTATTAATGATCAATCAGCACTGAGTGCAGTTAAGCATAGCCTATCAGATTCTACCCTGACTCTCCTGGATTTACATATTTTAATTGCTGCTGCAACAAGTGTGCTACGACGCATCTCCTGCCTCTCGCAGACACACACACAAATATACAGCACATGCACACCTTCATTGACGTAACATTTTGCCCAGTTCCTTACCTAACCTTTGATGATCTGTAATACCCTTTTACTTACCTTTTAAAATATGTTATTAAAAGCGTAGTAATGCAAATTCAATCTTTTTTTTTATATTGTATTTTTATATTTGATACCTTTTAAACCTTTTTTTTTTAACATAAATTCTTCTTCTTTTTTTTTTACTATTTATCCAGAGGGGGGCACTCCTGCGTCTTCTGACCTGTATCCCTGGGACCTGTGAGGCTCTCCTCAAGGGGCTCCATGGCTCACAATTCCCTGGTCGGCCCTTTGGGTGAACCCTCCCACACCTTCACCCTAATCTTTACAACTCTCAGACATTGGCATAAACCCAACCACGCCCCCATGCTCCGTATTTGACATACCCCCATATCTCTGACAATCGCTTAGAAATCCCTGGCAGAATACCTGGTAACAACCTTGCGAGAGACCATAGAAGTAACACAATGATGAGGAGAGGCTGGGGGCTTAGTTTTACTATCCAAGGCCAAGATGGGCATCCTGGATTTTCCTTATGTTTAGGGATATTTTTATATTACTTGTGGCCCCTACACCAGGAGTTACAACTCTGTAGAACACCTTTTTTTTTTACATTACCAATTATAAGCATAAGCATAACCCCAACCCTGACCCTAACTGTATTCTAACATGAACCTTAAAACCAAGTTTGAGCATTTAAACAGGCTAACCACACTGTCTTCTCTCTGAAGATCTTTGATTGGCTGTGACAAGAACAGATGTTTAAAGCACACACAAACACACACACTTACACGCACGCACGCACGCACGCACGCACGCACACGCACACACACACACACACACACACACACACACACTCTCGCAGGTAGTGTAACAGAGCTGCTCAAATTTAGACTTTTTGGATCTGTTGCTCTTTGTCTCTGCTCCTGTCTCTCTCTCTCTCTCTCTCTCTCTCTCTCTCTCTCTCTCTCTCTCTCTCTCTCTCTGTCAGTCTTTTCCAGTTTTACTAGTTATATCATAAATTATTCTGGCTACTTTACAATAGTCTGCCTTGAATTAAATGTATGTATCTGTGTGTTTGTGCGGGTATATGTGTGTGTTCCAGTGTGTGTCTCTTTCCCAGTGTAATTGCTTGTGAAGCTGTTTCAAAAGCAGGTGCAGTTTGTCTGAATGACTTCTCTGTTTTATAAGTAGCTAACTGCTTTAACCTGCCAACTTGTGTTGGTGTGTGTGTGTGTGTGTGTGTGTGTGTGTGTGTGTGTGTGTGTGTGTGTGTGTGTGTGTGTGTGTGTGTGTGTGTGTGTGTGTGTGTGTGTGTGTGTGTGTGTAATGAGGGTGACGTCAGTCATCATGTCTGACAGCTCCCTTCCTGAAAAAACACCTGAGAAAACACACACTGCCATGCACATATGTGCCTCCACACACAGTCCCTTACAAACGTACATTTTCACAGGCACAGATGCATGTGTACACGCGGACACATATGCAAACACTTTGTACTGAAAAAACAACACACACCTCATGTTGTTGACAGATTTTATTTATTTAGTTTTTATTTTTAAAAAAAGGGACCATGCACAGTTTAAAACGTGAAAGTCAACTTCTGATGAACCATACCAGATTAAAACTTTAAGCAAATTTACATCCGTTGGATAAAAAGCTGTCATCTCAAAAAAGTCAATATTTCCATCTGCAACCTTTTCTGAGCGATAGCCCTGTTGGGAAAAGGGTGCTTGAATTATTCAAGTCAATGCATTCATGAAGGAACTTATAAAACCTTTTTTTAAACGTTTAAAGCCCAGCAATAAATGCTGTGAAATACAGTATTTTGTTTGTTTTAGATGTCTCTAAATGAACCTACATAGTTCAATTGCAATGATAATTGTTGATGAGAATATCATTTTCTTTGTTTGATAGAAATGAAGTAGAAAATCTATATAAATGCCTTTATTCATCAACAACTGACATGCATATTTGATGATTAATTAATTACTGACTCCCTCTTGTATTAAATATACAGCAGAGTTAGTTTTTCTTAAGAGAAAGAAAAGAAAAATGAATACAATATAATACATTGTCCACCTACATATTATCCTGTTTGGGACAGAAAGCATCAGGGTTTATGTAAAATGTGTTTTTCCTTTATAATAACATTTATAAATGAATATGGAAATAACAATGTTAAGAAGATACTCAAATAATCTGTAAATATATATTTTGATATACATATATTTGCTTTCTGTATTATTCTCATGTCTAAAACAAATGAAATACACTTTAACATGTTCATTCCTGAACATAAGAGGTGCTGATTTGTTAGCATTATTTTCTGCTAAGCTAAGATAACCAACTACTTGCTCCAGATACAAAGAGAGTGATATCAACCTTTCTGTCTTAAGTCTTTGCATGAATATAAGCTGGTCTATTTCTTGAGATATGCTGTTTCCACAAGGGAATGCAACACATTCATGGAAACATAAAATATATTAAACAAAGCTCTGCAGTGAAAGCATAATAAGAGCAGTGTCAGAAGAAAAAACATGGGGCTGGGGTTCCCTGCGTTCCAGCCTGTCTCATTGTAAATTCCCTCATTTAAAAAATGTTGAAATTCATTTCTCACACAGATGGAAACAGGCAAGGCTGATTTCATTAAAATACCCCATCTGTTGGAGGGAGAGAGTGGGGAGAGAGGATGGGAGAGAAAGGGAGGGAGAAAACAAACAAGGGTGAACCAAACAAAACAGTTCTCCTGTCCTGGAATAATTTGTTCCCCCTCAAATTATGTATGTTTTTTGTGTGTGTGTGTGTGTGTGTGTGTGTGTGTGTGTGTGTGTGTGTGTGTGTGTGTGTGTGTGTGTGTGTGTGTGTGTGTGTGTGTGTGTGTGTGTGTGTGTGTGTGTGTGTGTGTGTGTGTGTGTGTGTGTGTGTGTGTGTGGTACTGATGCGAATGTTATTTGAACAGACAGTCTGCTATTGCTAGAAGAACCAGTCAGAGAAAGAAACAGAAATATGTGAGGAAAAAGACAGATTTCAAAATGCTGATTTCATTCAACGATAACATCTCTTTTTTTTTACATGTGCCAACGTTTTTTTGAAGTTCTCATGTTTCTCAAGTCTTGTACTCACCATTTGACAACCAACAGCAACTCCTAGAAGTCAATGCACCCAGCCAAAAACTAATCTGTAGTCTGTGTTCTGTAGCCCCCCTAAATTACAATCCTTGAGGTCAAGAATGATATTTTAAGTTCATTTTTACTATTGTTGATGTGTCTGAAAAACAAAAATAATCTTTAATTGTCTATTTATTTTAAATTTGGGCATAATAAATTACAGTGTAGATGGCCATGGTGAGCAGAAGCGTACAAACAAAATGTTAACCAGCTGTGATTTAGCAAAATAACAAGACTAACTCCTAACCCGCTGTTGACCTACTCTATGAGCGCAATTGTGCTGTTTGCTGATCATAAAAAGGAAATTGATTTGAATAGTTTTGGTTCTTTTTGTGTTCAAGAATTGTATTCAAAATGAGCTAACTTAGTGTGGCCACACTCTGTTAGAGGGGTTAAGAGACATCATTTAATGAGGTTTAGATGGATGAGAGGAGAAATGAGAGAGATGGAGAGACAAAAGAGCAGCGGGTGTATTTTACATTTGATTCTTAGTTTGTGTGTGTGTGCATGTGCATGTATGTGTGCGAATGTGTGTGTGAGGGCATGTGTGTACAAGGGCGAGCCTGTGATTGATGTTGGAGTGGGAGTGAAGGGTGAGTTCAGATTGCTGTATAATTCATCTTGTATCCTTTTTTATTGCATTAGAGCAACAGAATTTCCCTACAGAGGTAATAAAGTTTATCCTCTGAAAGGCATAAACTGACAAAGAGGACTAATGAGGGGAGGAACTTGCAGAGATGCACACAGAGAAGTGTTGTTACCAGCCTTTGCTTCTGAACCCTCAGCCTGGACCAGCACCTTCGGTCACGCAATCTTGTATCTTGCTTTGTTGAAGTGTAAAAGTTCAACAAAAACTCCTAGTTACATCTCTTCCAGGGTGAATCACCATGACCTCATTTGCTTTTTCAGGCCGGGACAAAGAGAGTTGTTGTCCTACTTAATGGTTGTTTTCACTGACAGCGAATCAGCTAAACTGTGTTTTCCTGGAGGAAAGTGATATACACTCCTGCTGCTCCAAAACAACCTAAGAGAGGGTGTTTAAATGCCCTAACACTTTGCCTGGCCCCTTAAAATGTACATATTTATGAGGATGTGTTCAAGTGTTGCACAGAGTTATTTACTCTTTATTACTTGTGGTAATCACTTTGAGCTGCATATTTATTTATGTGGCTTTTTATAATTAGGGCAAATCTACAGCATGATGAAGCCCGAGACAAGTGTCCTTCCCCGCGGGGACAATGAAGCACATCAGATTAAAATTAAGAATCAGAGGGAGTTACAGGGAGAAGTAACCACATTTCAATTCTGATGTGTGAATTATGGGAGGGGTGTCAATTAAATGTTACAAGTATGAAAACAAATAGACATCTAACCTTTATACTTTTTTAATTACATGCAATGCTGTTTTCAATGACTGATCAAATAGAACAGAGGATAAAGCTACTTGGTGTTATTAAGGCACTTTAAAGGGAAGTAAACATAATGTATTAAGTATGCTTACATATACATTTGCTATATTTGTCTTGTTTTCATTGAGGTTGCCATATACAGGCGATTTATAACATATGCGCACATATACCTTTGTTAAATTACTCTTGTTTTCATTTAGCTTGTCATTCAGCAAAGATCTACAAAAGCTATAAAGTAAACATTAAGCAAAAATAAATACAATCTCTAAAATGTGTTTCGTTGACCGGGTTCATACAGCTTACAGTACTTGAAGTCAAAACTCATAATATATTAATGCTGCAATCATAGCCGCTTACGTTTGAACATTTAAGATTTAGCAGAGCGCGTTTAGCATACTCTAAACACTTCAACGCTTAATATTGTCTAAAGTTCCTGTTTCCACAGCTCAAACAGAAAGGTGTATTAGTTCTGTAAGCATACTCAGGCTCACTTTGTATTACGTGTCTGGGATTAACCATCAGCTGACACAAACAGTCATAGATACATCTAGAAATCTTGAAGTGATTGGTTACTCACATCAAATAACAAGCACTGGTCCCATTATTTAATTTCACAATAATAAAATAATTCTAACTAACATGACCCCCATCTTTTCCAGCAGTCATGATAAAGTACAGCCAAACCTAACCTTTGGAAGATTCAGTGATTTTCCAAAACATTCAAAAATAATTTCACCCTCAAAAATACATCACACACATATTCAAAGGAAAAATATAAAACGCCACAGAAAAGCAGCCTCTTTGTAACCTTAACATTTCCACTCACTTATTGCACTTTAAAGTTTTATTTTTCTCCCTGATCCCTTCATTTAAGGCCAATTTATGTGACTATTTGAAAATTTGGAAGTGAAATGTCTGCCTGGGTACCTTGGAGCTTTCAACCCATAACCCACGCACTGCACTGCAAGACATTTCTTTTTCCCTGCAGAACTTTTCATGCATTACACCTTGAATAAAACTCCTAACAATAAAATACAGAGTTTATACAAAATTAAAACATTGAAGTTTTCATGACCACAAATAGGTGTTAGGAGCTGGTTTATGACACAAGTACCATTAATGTGTGTATATACGTCTCTCCCATACTGACGTCATCCCATTACAGAGACTCAGCAGTACTGCCAACACACAACACACACACACACACACACACACACACACACACACACACACACACACACACACACACACACACACACACACACACACACACACACACACACACACACACACACACACACACACACACACACACAAGCAGCTCGCCGCACAGACTCATTGTTAATGCACACTGGGCATTTATCTTACAGTGAGTTATGGTACACTGTGGTCTCATTGACTCTGTGCACCAATGTGCGAGTGTGTGTCTCTACGTGTGTATATGCATAAGTGTTGAATTATTGCCCACACTCTGCAATGCACTCTATATGTGTGTCTGCGTGTGTGCATGAGTGTGTGCCAAATTGAATTATGGCATTGCGCTATCTCATTGACTTCAACTGAGTCCCATTCATCACAAGTTAACCATGGAAATGGACTTTATGGACAAAATGCTGTTTTAGCAGAGTGTGAGCCAATGTGTGTGTGTGTGTGTGTGTGTGTGTCTGTGTTTGACCATGGAAATACACCTAATGAGTATTACCTCATGTGTGTGTTTCTGAGAGAAGGAGAGAGGAGGGATTACTGTGTGTGAGTTAGTGTATGTGTGTGAGAGACAAACAATGTATTGCGGTTGGATTAATTTTTGATTCCTTCTACCTGCATCAAGCAATGATATTCCCAGCAGCGATTCAATTACACGTCCGAAGCCTGAAAGTGAACACTAGTTGCACACACACACACACACAACTCAAAAAGTTAGTCCACGTCAGTTACAGGGAACCCACAAAGAAGGATTTATGAGGCCGTTCTCAGTCGGTGTGCATACACTCCTAAACATTCAGACAGTATGAACAATCTTTTCTCCCTGACCTTTTACTATAGTATTACATTTGCTATTTCTTTATATGTGTGTGTGTGTGTAAAGGTCAGTACAAAGTAAAAGTCCATGTGAGTCTTACACACAGGCAGACAGCAGGATTCATGTTCCTTATAACAAGCTTACGCCTTTCCTACTTTTTCTAGGCCGGAGCTGAGAGTTGAGCGTGTCCTGCAGAGAAATTAACAGCGGGAATAATTTCTACACACTTCAAAAAATATCCTCATGTGTGTTACGAGAGATGACAGGGCATAGCGTGAGGAGGAGGAGATAGCTCAAAAACTCTCATCCATGTGACGTTTTCATTCTAAGTGTATTTTCCATTGAGCAGGGGACATGTCAACTGATGTTTACCACGCTTACCCTCTGCTTCTTTTAGTGGTGTGGAAACCCAGCAGTGTGGGTTAGAACGGCATAAATGCTTAGCTTTTTTGTTTTTATTCTACACACACACACATTTTGTGGTACCGAGCTTACCTCCACAGTAACAGCTCAATAACAGCAGTTGTCTCTTAGGTTGACGGTTGGCAGTACAATCACACCTGCATTCTTCCTGTGTGTCTCTGCTGCCGCTTTTAAACATCGAGCCGTCTCTCTCTTAGAATCATCAGGCAATGCCGCCCTCTCCTCTGTCAGCCTGCTGCGGTATTATATCTTGTAAACTCCCCCACTCCCACTGCTGCTGCCCAGCTGCATGACTGCCACTGAGGAGTTTTTATTTGTCGTGTTGAAGCTTAAGTGTCGGTCGATGTCCTTACATCTCCATCCAATCTCTCTTTCCCCGGTGTTTATCATGGCTGTTAAAACTTTTTATTCCTCTCTTTCAATCTTTGAATCTCTCTTCTGCAGGGCTCAGGATAACTTCTCTGCTCACACAGTGTTTTTCACTGAGTGGAACAGGGCTAGAGGGAAAGATAATTGAAAGGTAAAGATCATATCGGCAAGAAAATATATCAGTTATGGTAGTCATGGTTCTTGAATTAAACAAAAAAGTAAAGTTCGGGGTAAAAAAAGCAATTGAAACCTTTAATTACTCATCAACCTTTTACTTGTGTTGTGATAAGTCTAAAGTGGCCAATAAAACTGAAGCTGTAGCGACAGAGATATATAAATACACTGACAGATTAATAAGTTCATTATCATACCGTTGTGCATGCATTGGCACTGGAATAATTTAATTGCGCCTTCATAGAGATCTCTCTAAAGTTGAGACATTGCACTCTTCAGCTGTGCCAACTTATCCCTGTTGACGATTGGCTCCTTGCTTTGTCTCCCACCAATCACTTCCTTGAAAACTATAATGGACTTACTTGAAAACACTAGCTATCAGGTTTTGTTGTGTTTTCTAAATAAAAATAATTGTCTATAATTCTCAAATTGACAAACTATAAATGCAGTGAAATATATATATTTTTGATTGATTGGTAAAATTATAAATGTCAGGGAAATGTTTTACAAATTGTGTAGTATTCTATTTCTGTTATCACCAAATGCTGTCAGTGAGCACCTCTTTATAATTATTATACATATTCATTTGTATGTTCATTGTTATTTAAAAAAGGTTCAAACTGCTTTTAGGTACCATATATAGCTTTCCATCACAGAATACTCTTTTGTCGAAAAGCTTACATTTCATACGTGTTACTCCCTGCACTCTAACAAACAGAAAGAACTAATTTAAATGATTAGGGTGGACACGCACACACACACACACACACACACACACACACACACACACACACACACACACACACACACACACACACACACACACACACACACACACACACACACACTTATTCACAACATGGGAGAATGGTCTTCTGTTCTGACCATTTACTCCAAAATATGCTGTGCCAATGACCCAAGCCAGCCACTGTTTATAATTATAGATTTACTTGTGTGTGTCTGTGTGTGTTTGGACCTCAACTATTGTCTTGCTTTTTCTTTTAACTTCAACTGACCTCAATTTACCTGCTGCTTGCCTCTAAATGCAGAACAACCTTACATGCGCACAGGCACGCACACTGAGACACAGATACTCACTTTTTTTCCTCCCTTTTGCCAAAGGGTGCACACACAAACCCTGTCTCAGTCTCTCTCTCTCTCTTGCACACGTAAATGTGTGTATGCACGCGCGCGCGCGCACACACACACACACACACACACACACACACACACACACACACACACACACACACACACACACACACACACACACACACACACACACACACACACACAATGTTTCATATGAATTATACATTACTATTTAAGAGCTGACTTTAACGCTGTGTGTGTGTGTGTGTGTGTGTGTGTGTGTGTGTGTGTGTGTGTGTGTGTGTGTGTGTGTGTGTGTGTGTGTGTGTGTGTGTGTGTGTGTGTGTGTGTGTGTGTGTGTGTGTGTGTGTGTGTGTGTGCATTTGGACTCACTTATGACTGACTGACTCTGACTTTCTGCACAAAGTTACACATACTGTACAGCGTTACATTTATCTCCAACTGTTTCTCACCTTGTCTCCCTGCATGTCTCTCTGTGCCGTTCTCTGAAGGCTGTCAGGTCGCATATGCCTACTGATGACACTGATCTGTGTGTATGTGTGTGTGTTTTGTATGCCTGTGTGCGTTGGAGATTGTGTGTTGGTGCTATAACCTCTACGCAAGTTAAAGTGGGTCCTCCGTTTAAGGTTGTGATGGCACGATTTGTCTTCCACTTGTCAACCTCAGCTTCCCTAGAGACATTGAAATGCAGAAGGAGAGGGAATAAAGGTACCAGAGAAAAACAACACAAGGGATGTGTTTGTAAAATTGAACGTCTGGCTGTTGAAGCACATTTTGCTGTTTGTAAATTAAAGATGGTAAAGATATGCTTTTATTTACTTGAACTGTCAGCAACTTCAACAGGAGACCGTCTGGCAGAGAAACAGAGGTGGAAATTCAGGATTGTAGATCTATGCACTCAAGTCGAGTTGAAATTCTTTGGTTGCTAATGAAAAATGATCTGGAGCAACGGTGACACACACTTGCTGGTTAGTATTTGGGAACCACAAGAGTGCTCTTTGCAATAGTGGCCCTCAATGATTATTGCAGCACTTCACATGAAAAACTCTATTGTAATGAAATGGTGTGTACTAGTGCCACTCTACCCACAGTTTCATATGTTGAGCCAGTTTATTGTTTGATATTTTAAGGTGCATGATGTTTAGTTTTGTTTTAAGTAATTCAAGAAATTAATTGGACTGCACAAATTACAGATAGGAAAACTAATTTTTTATACTGTGGAAATTATATTGTTGACTAAGTATAAGATAGAGTTTCACTAAGGAAAGTTATAGAGAAAGAAACACATACACTATCTCCAGCTTTGCATTGATTATGTTTACATGCATGCACATTTACAGAGTAAAGAGATGAAGAAAATAACTTGATTTGACAAAATTGGATAATTAGTTTATGTTTATTAATAACAAGTTAGACAAGCTAATTGTGTATATTCATATCTCCATGTATGATTTGATCAGACCATTATTACTTGTGTTGAAATAACTCCTCAGCCGTTGGTTGATCATCATAAGGATGCATAAATAGCATTTCCAAACAAAGTAAAAACAAGTAAGGCAAGGATTACTCCAAGTGTAATGGTTCAAACTGTCTTACATAAAGCAATAGCAGAGCCTGTCCATATATCATCCTCGTACCAAACTGCTTCTGCTGCCAAGTTCTGTCACCATCTGCTTCTGGTACCAAACGCCAGGGGAATTTAATCTTTGTCTCACTTCTGCCCAGCCTTTGAAGCCTGCTGTTGTTTGGTTGTTTGTGTGTGCCAATGTGTGTGTCTGTACTTAATAAAGAAAAGGGGAGTAATTATGTTTCCATGGTTTAGGTGTCAACAACTCATGGTGGGCATTGTGTTTGCATATTGTTAATTCCCCACTCACTGTGCATGGTTGTGCCTCCCTGCATGTCTCTACCTGCTTCGTGTCTTCGTCTTTGTGTGTGTCCTGCCAAGTCGAGAGGTCCCCGCACATTGACACTCGATGTGACAGGCCTGCTGACACTCTAGCATTTAGCTCTGCGCGTGCACATGTGTGTGTGTGTGTGGTATGATTGACAAGCTGTGACACACTAGCATTTGTCTCGTAAATGCCAGAACAGAGAACTGACACCAAAGGGCAGAGAGAGACGGTGATAGGAAAACGTAGGCATGGACAGAAAGAAATGTAGTGAACAAAAGAGATGGAAGAAACTCTGTTTGCCATGATCTCACATGTAATTTGTAGTTCAGCAGCGTTTCTGATATTTCTTTAAATCCAGAGAAACCTAATCCGCCTTTAAACTGTAACAACCTCGCACCTGCCAAGCTGTATGCCTTACTGCTATCGGTGCTTTTTGCTGTCACAAATCCTTTTTCACTTCACAGTGTGGGCACACTGCAACAAATCTCCATCTTAACAACTCTGTTATTCAGTAGAAATCTTACTTTATAACTCAGGTAAAAAACTAAAGAAGATGTTGCTAAATCATTAAAACAGAAAAGCATTATGATGTATTTTGTCAAACAAAGGTGACAGACTAGATAGTCTTGATCCTGACTAAATTAGCACACTTAAATACAAATTAATACAGGATAAGGAGCAATTTTTAGAACTATACTTCACTTTGCTTCATTTGATGACCCCATTAAGTCAGTGATTTGAGTGCTTCATTCATACGTTTTTCAGATAAAATGTTGTACCAAAATGTAACAAAGTCATGTGGGTCAGGGTCAAACGAGAGCACTGTTTTTACAGCTGCCATCACAGGCTTGAATACTGTTGGTATATGCTGCAGCAGGCCAAAGTGGCCCAACTCATATTTGTTTAATAGCCTGTTCCACCGGTTCAAGGATACCATAAATATAAAATGCACCATGCCGCTGGTCGACAATTTGCATAGGAGCTCTTTGAAAACGAGGCCTTCATCAGTGGTGCCAAGTTCCAGTCCTGTGTCGTCCAAATGAGCTTTCAGCAACCTGCAAATGATCAAAAGCAATCAACGCATTCTAGTTTGTATTCAATGATCTAGGAATTTATGGATTACGTCATATGGAAATAAAAGATGATGCTGATCTGTACTCAAGCAAAAGGGATATACATTTTCTGCTTAGTTTACTGTAGGTCTAATTGATTGTTTCACTGTAGCCATGCCAATAACTAAAACATGGAGGATAACCAAAACATATCGATTTGAAAGTGAAATAGTACATCAAACTCTAGTTTTTGAGAAACATCACTGAGTGGGAGTTTCGCGCCGACAGATCTCTCCCAACTTTGACTCCCGCTTTGACATCCAAACAAGTTCAAGAAGCTTTTGAACCGCTCTGTTTCAGCTCCGTCAATAATGCATGTTGGTGCTGAACTGACTCGACCAGTGCACAAGTCATTTAAGGAAGAATCCCTCAGATCCCAGCTCTCAGAGCTAAGATGAATAAATGTAGTCATTGCCACCGTCTCATTAAAACATATTAATTCTCCTGTCGTGCCGGGACCCAAACTGTATAAATGCACTCTCTCACCCTGGGACACAGCCTCATTAAAATATAATAGTACTTGTGTCATGTTGGGACTCAGCAGACGCTTCCTGGGGCACACATTGAGTTCAGATTAGAAGAAAGGAATGATGTTTCTACCTGTGATTGAGCTGTGTTTGAGTTAAACAAGTAACAGATATTGTTATACAAGTTTTTGTGACATTTATGCTTCAAATGTCTTAATAAGAGCATCATAATGTATTACATTTAAGAATGTAATGTACGTGGACATTATTGTCTTAATATTTTGGGACTTTAGAAAATGCATTTTTGAAGTATGGAAACCATAACATACTGCAGGAGTCACAAGTTAGTAGGAACTTTGTTTTTTATAGTGTTTTGCTTTCGTCTAATGTTGTTAACAGCATAGGTTTGCTATGTTCTACTCCTCTTTTTACCAAACTGTTTTATGGGCAAATAACATCCTCAATATTAAAGTCTCTTTTATAATCACTAGCTGGTTAAACATATAGTGGTAAGTCTTTTCCATTAAGGATGAAAACATCCATTAAAAATAGGTTGGTGTTGGGTGAAGATGAAGCAAAATGTTTACTGTAAGGGTTTTGTTTTGTTTTGTTTATCTGCTGTGGCTGGCAGCATTCTGGTTGTCTGTCACTTTCTCGTGCACATGATCTCTCAGGAAACCTAGAGGGAGTTTCATAACATTCAGCACAGATGTCCACATGGACTCAAGAATGAACCGATTAGATTTGGCCCAAAGGACTGTGACCTCACAAAACATTCTTTGGGCAGTATCTCAATAACTCATATGCTAATTCTGACAATATTACACACATTTTGAATATGATAAAGTTATGAATTATAGACACAACACACACACACACACACACACACACACACACACACACACACACACACACACACACACACACACACACACACACACACACACACACACACACACACACACACACACACACACACACACACACATACACAGCCATAAAAAACAAAGAATGTATTTGTGTTTTTAATAGTTGTGTTTA